>NW_021820334.1:613685-697354 GCF_901001135.1 Rhinatrema bivittatum | reverse complement strand
CAGGTAACACAGGGGCCAGGAGCTCCCTCCAGCACAGGAGAGGAAAGAGCTGAAGGTAAATGACAGAACGGGAGCTGCAGCAGATAGAACAGGAGCAGGGTACCCCCACCTGAGGCAGGTAACACAGGGGCCAGGAGCTCCCTCCAGCACAGGAGAGGAAAGAGCTGAAGGTAAATGACAGAACGGGAGCTGCAGCAGATAGAACAGGAGCAGGGTACCCCCACCTGAGGCAGGTAACACAGGGGCCAGGAGCTCCCTCCAGCACAGGAGAGGAAAGAGCTGAAGGTAAATGACAGAACGGGAGCTGCAGCAGATAGAACAGGAGCAGTGTCCCCCACCTGAGGCAGGTAACACAGGGGCCAGGAGCTCCCTCCAGCACAGGAGAGGAAAGAGCTGAAGGTAAATGACAGAACGGGAGCTGCAGCAGATAGAACAGGAGCAGGGTACCCCCACCTGAGGCAGGTAACACAGGGGCCAGGAGCTCCCTCCAGCACAGGAGAGGAAAGAGCTGAAGGTAAATGACAGAACGGGAGCTGCAGCAGATAGAACAGGAGCAGGGTCCCCCCACCTGAGGCAGGTAACACAGGGGCCAGGAGCTCCCTCCAGCACAGGAGAGGAAAGAGCTGAAGGTAAATGACAGAACGGGAGCTGCAGCAGATAGAACAGGAGCAGTGTCCCCCACCTGAGGCAGGTAACACAGGGGTCAGGAGCTCCCTCCAGCACAGGAGAGGAAAGAGCTGAAGGTAAATGACAGAACGGGAGCTGCAGCAGATAGAACAGGAGCAGGGTCCCCCACCTGAGGCAGGTAACACAGGGGCCAGGAGCTCCCTCCAGCACAGGAGAGGAAAGAGCTGAAGGTAAATGACAGAACGGGAGCTGCAGCAGATAGAACAGGAGCAGGGACCCCCACCTGAGGCAGGTAACACAGGGGCCAGGAGCTCCCTCCAGCACAGGAGAGGAAAGAGCTGAAGGTAAATGACAGAACGGGAGCTGCAGCAGATAGAACAGGAGCAGGGTCCCCCACCTGAGGCAGGTAACACAGGGGCCAGGAGCTCCCTCCAGCATAGGAGAGGAAAGAGCTGAAGGTAAATGACAGAACAGGAGCTGCAGCAGATAGAACAGGAGCAGGGTCCCCCACCTGAGGCAGGTAACACAGGGGCCAGGAGCTCCCTCCAGCACAGGAGAGGAAAGAGCTGAAGGTAAATGACAGAACGGGAGCTGCAGCAGATAGAACAGGAGCAGTGTCCCCCACCTGAGGCAGGTAACACAGGGTCAGGAGCTCCCTCCAGCACAGGAGAGGAAAGAGCTGAAGGTAAATGACAGAACGGGAGCTGCAGCAGATAGAACAGGAGCAGGGTCCCCCACCTGAGGCAGGTAACACAGGGTCAGGAGCTCCCTCCAGCACAGGAGAGGAAAGAGCTGAAGGTAAATGACAGAACAGGAGCTGCAGCAGATAGAACAGGAGCAGGGTCCCCCACCTGAGGCAGGTAACACAGGGGTCAGGAGCTCCCTCCAGCATAGGAGAGGAAAGAGCTGAAGGTAAATGACAGAACGGGAGCTGCAGCAGATAGAACAGGAGCAGGGTCCCCCACCTGAGGCAGGTAACACAGGGTCAGGAGCTCCCTCCAGCACAGGAGAGGAAAGAGCTGAAGGTAAATGACAGAACAGGAGCTGCAGCAGATAGAACAGGAGCAGGGTCCCCCACCTGAGGCAGGTAACACAGGGCCAGGAGCTCCCTCCAGCACAGGAGAGGAAAGAGCTGAAGGTAAATGACAGAACGGGAGCTGCAGCAGATAGAACAGGAGCAGGGTCCCCCACCTGAGGCAGGTAACACAGGGGCCAGGAGCTCCCTCCAGCACAGGAGAGGAAAGAGCTGAAGGTAAATGACAGAACGGGAGCTGCAGCAGATAGAACAGGAGCAGGGTCCCCCACCTGAGGCAGGTAACACAGGGGCCAGGAGCTCCCTCCAGCACAGGAGAGGAAAGAGCTGAAGGTAAATGACAGAACGGGAGCTGCAGCAGATAGAACAGGAGCAGGGTCCCCCACCTGAGGCAGGTAACACAGGGGCCAGGAGCTCCCTCCAGCACAGGAGAGGAAAGAGCTGAAGGTAAATGACAGAACGGGAGCTGCAGCAGATAGAACAGGAGCAGGGTCCCCCACCTGAGGCAGGTAACACAGGGGTCAGGAGCTCCCTCCAGCACAGGAGAGGAAAGAGCTGAAGGTAAATGACAGAACGGGAGCTGCAGCAGATAGAACAGGAGCAGTGACCCCCACCTGAGGCAGGTAACACAGGGGTCAGGAGCTCCCTCCAGCACAGGAGAGGAAAGAGCTGAAGGTAAATGACAGAACGGGAGCTGCAGCAGATAGAACAGGAGCAGGGTCCCCCACCTGAGGCAGGTAACACAGGGGTCAGGAGCTCCCTCCAGCACAGGAGAGGAAAGAGCTGAAGGTAAATGACAGAACGGGAGCTGCAGCAGATAGAACAGGAGCAGGGACCCCCCACCTGAGGCAGGTAACACAGGGGTCAGGAGCTCCCTCCAGCACAGGAGAGGAAAGAGCTGAAGGTAAATGACAGAACGGGAGCTGCAGCAGATAGAACAGGAGCAGTGTCCCCCACCTGAGGCAGGTAACACAGGGCCAGGAGCTCCCTCCAGCACAGGAGAGGAAAGAGCTGAAGGTAAATGACAGAACGGGAGCTGCAGCAGATAGAACAGGAGCAGGGTCCCCCACCTGAGGCAGGTAACACAGGGGTCAGGAGCTCCCTCCAGCACAGGAGAGGAAAGAGCTGAAGGTAAATGACAGAACGGGAGCTGCAGCAGATAGAACAGGAGCAGGGTCCCCCCACCTGAGGCAGGTAACACAGGGGTCAGGAGCTCCCTCCAGCACAGGAGAGGAAAGAGCTGAAGGTAAATGACAGAACGGGAGCTGCAGCAGATAGAACAGGAGCAGTGTCCCCCACCTGAGGCAGGTAACACAGGGCCAGGAGCTCCCTCCAGCATAGGAGAGGAAAGAGCTGAAGGTAAATGACAGAACGGGAGCTGCAGCAGATAGAACAGGAGCAGTGACCCCCACCTGAGGCAGGTAACACAGGGGCCAGGAGCTCCCTCCAGCACAGGAGAGGAAAGAGCTGAAGGTAAATGACAGAACGGGAGCTGCAGCAGATAGAACAGGAGCAGGGTCCCCCACCTGAGGCAGGTAACACAGGGCCAGGAGCTCCCTCCAGCACAGGAGAGGAAAGAGCTGAAGGTAAATGACAGAACGGGAGCTGCAGCAGATAGAACAGGAGCAGGGTCCCCCACCTGAGGCAGGTAACACAGGGGCCAGGAGCTCCCTCCAGCACAGGAGAGGAAAGAGCTGAAGGTAAATGACAGAACGGGAGCTGCAGCAGATAGAACAGGAGCAGTGTCCCCCACCTGAGGCAGGTAACACAGGGGCCAGGAGCTCCCTCCAGCACAGGAGAGGAAAGAGCTGAAGGTAAATGACAGAACGGGAGCTGCAGCAGATAGAACAGGAGCAGGGTCCCCCACCTGAGGCAGGTAACACAGGGGCCAGGAGCTCCCTCCAGCACAGGAGAGGAAAGAGCTGAAGGTAAATGACAGAACGGGAGCTGCAGCAGATAGAACAGGAGCAGGGTCCCCCACCTGAGGCAGGTAACACAGGGCCAGGAGCTCCCTCCAGCATAGGAGAGGAAAGAGCTGAAGGTAAATGACAGAACGGGAGCTGCAGCAGATAGAACAGGAGCAGGGTCCCCCACCTGAGGCAGGTAACACAGGGCCAGGAGCTCCCTCCAGCACAGGAGAGGAAAGAGCTGAAGGTAAATGACAGAACGGGAGCTGCAGCAGATAGAACAGGAGCAGTGTCCCCCACCTGAGGCAGGTAACACAGGGCCAGGAGCTCCCTCCAGCACAGGAGAGGAAAGAGCTGAAGGTAAATGACAGAACGGGAGCTGCAGCAGATAGAACAGGAGCAGGGACCCCCACCTGAGGCAGGTAACACAGGGGCCAGGAGCTCCCTCCAGCACAGGAGAGGAAAGAGCTGAAGGTAAATGACAGAACGGGAGCTGCAGCAGATAGAACAGGAGCAGTGTCCCCCACCTGAGGCAGGTAACACAGGGGCCAGGAGCTCCCTCCAGCATAGGAGAGGAAAGAGCTGAAGGTAAATGCTGGAACGGGAGCTGCAGCAGATAGAACAGGAGCAGGGACCCCCACCTGAGGCAGGTAACACAGGGGTCAGGAGCTCCCTCCAGCACAGGAGAGGAAAGAGCTGAAGGTAAATGACAGAACGGGAGCTGCAGCAGATAGAACAGGAACAGTGTCCCCCACCTGAGGCAGGTAACACAGGGGTCAGGAGCTCCCTCCAGCACAGGAGAGGAAAGAGCTGAAGGTAAATGCCAGAACAGGAGCTGCAGCAAATATGGTAAGGGCAAAGGGCCATCGGCGCCATCTTTATGGCCTGAGAATGGGAAATCGCTCCCGGGACCACCACTAGACCACCAGGTATGTTTTTGGGGGCTCGGGAGGTGGGGGAAGCTAAGGGGTCATTTTTAAAGGGTCGGGTGGGGTTTTTTTTGTATCAGGCCATCAGCACCATTTTTGAGTGGCAGCCAAAATAGCGCCGATGGCCTGAGAGCAGGAGTTCGGTCCCCGCGCCCCCACTGGACCACCAGGTAATCGTAAAAAGTTTTGGGGGGGTTTGGGAGGGTGGGGGAAGGTAAGGGGTTAATTTTAAAGGGTCGGGCCTCACTACAAAAAAAATAACGATGTGAATCAGAACCAATTCCGATTCACATCACCCACATCACCCACGATCAGATTTTTTCCCCCCTCTAGCCGAACCCGATCGTTAAGACGATCGGGCACACGATTCACATCTCTAATATTTAACACGTTTTTATTATGAGTTTTTGCCTCTACAGCTAACTCAAATTCTCTCTTTGCCTGTCTTATCAATGTTTTACACTTAACTTGACAATGCTTATGGTTTTTCCTATTTTCTTCAGATGGATCCGTCTTCCAATTTTTGAAGGATTTTATTTTGGCTAAAATAGCCTCTTTCACCTCACCTTTTGACATCAGAATTCTCTGAAATAAACAGAATTGTTTGAAATTCTCAGTGGAAGAGAGATTTGTCCTGCACCAGTGTGGCTGAGTACTTGCAGATGTGCAAGGGTTGTGCTTCAGTGTATTAATTGAAATCTCCCATTATTATTGCACTGCCAAATTGGTTAGCTTCCCTGATTTCTCTTAGCATTTCATCATCTGTCTGACCATTTTGTCCAGGTGGATGATAGTATACTATCACTATACTCTTACCCAAACCACATGGGATTTCTAACCATAGATTCTACTGAACATTTAGTCTCTAGTATGATCTGTGTCCTGTTGGATTCTATACCCTCCCGTTCATAAAGTGCCACACCCCCACCAAGTTGATACACACTTTCATTGCGATATAATTTATACCTTGATATAGCACTGTCCCATTGGTTATTCTCCTTCCACCAGGTCTCTGTGATGCCAGTTATGTCAATCTCATCATTTACTGCTATACACTCTATCTCTCCCATCTTACTTCATAGACTTCTGGCATTGGCATACAGACATTTCAAAGTATGTTTTTTTTATTTGTATTAACAACCTGCTTTTCAGTTGATAGGGATAATTTAGATATCTTTAGCTCAGGTGATTTTTTAAATATAGATACATGGACTACATTTACTTTTATTAGAACCTCTCTGTTGGGATGCCCTAATTCTCCTGTTTCATTAGTATCCTTCAATGATACATTTCTCCGAACCATGCACTGCTGAGTGACTGTTGGCTTTCCCCCTTGTTCTAGTTTAAAAGCTGCTCTATCTCTTTTTTAAAAGTTAGTGCCAGCAGCTTGATTCCACTCTCATTAAGGTGGAGCCCATCCTTTCAGAAAAGTCTCCCCCTTCCCTAAAAGTTTCCCCAGTTCCTTACAAAACTGAATCCCTTTTCCCTGCATCATCGTCTCATCCACGCATTGAAACTCTGGAGCTCAACCTACCTCTGGGGACCTGCACGTGGAACAGGAAGCATTTCAGAGAATACCATCCTGGAGGTTCAGATTTCAGCTTTCTACCTAAAATCCTAAATTTGGCTTCCAGAACCTCTCTCTCACATCTTCCTATGTTTGTGCCCACATGTACCATGACAGCCGGCTCCTCCCCAGCACTGTCTATGATCCTATCTACTGACAACTGCTGGGCACCCCTGGTGGAAAAAAAGGGCAATTTGTCTGTATAGGGATCTATTTTACTCTCTCTTCTATACCAATGTATACCTCCCTCATTTAACTATGTTGCACAAAATGAATATTACAATAAAAAAACAAATGCATTCTTCTTAAAAGAATCAATCGGGAGGGTTTACCTGCCATGGCTGAAATTCCAGTTTTAGATTCCCCCCATGTTGAGACTTGGCTGTGTATATGTTGTGCAAAGCACGAGCCAGTGCATAGACTGCGGTGTAAAGACTGTAAGTGAACTGAAAATTATTCACATCAAATAGCCGAGATGCAAGGTTAGACAGATTCTCCTGCCCTGTGCAGCTGCGTAAACGTGAATGTTCAGTGCCATTTGGAAGTTCACAGAAGAAAGCAGACCTCCACAGAGGTCGCAGAAAAGAGAGGTCTGGAAATGAGGCTGGATGGAGATTATAGAGGAAATCCTTGAATCCTGGAATCTTTCCTTTAGGAATGGCAAATGCTAGAGAGCCGTTGAATGGGCTGCAGGCTGAAGCAGTGCTAGTGGATGGGAAATCTATGTTAGCAAGGGAAGATGAGGCCGCAGAGATGATCCACACTTTATCAGCAGACATGCTCCACCATGGCATGCAGAACTGTACCACCATGTAACTGTTAGTACTGTAGAGGATAATAACCTTAGCTAATGACTTGTCGATCATGTCAGTAATCTTTTTATATTTTGCATACTGCTCAACCTTAAAACCAAGTGAAAATTGTATCTTTTCCAGAAAAGCCACACAGCTGCCACTCCTGATAATCTCCCTCTTCAGTTCCTCACTGCCCTTCTGATCACTGTCATCATCTGAAGTGATAATCCCCACCCAGGTCCATCGGAAGAGGGTCAGGAGCTGAATCAGGCCCTGGTACTGAGATTGATCCTGTGGGACCGTGCGATAAAAGAATGGGAAGTCAACCCGGTCATTGAAGAGAGCATCCATAGATCCATAACTGATCTGTGATTAAAACAAAATATATGAACCAGGGTCAACGAGTGATTCTTTGTTTCTTCCTGTATTTAACTCTTATCTCTATCAGTTTCTATGCTGCATACAACTTTGTGCTGAAACATGCAGGCACACTAATTAAACCAGTCACACATATAAGTACAAGGGATCCACTGGGACCTTTGCTTTGCTTCATTTTACTATTAGAAAACTTGGAAGCTCAAAGTGGTAAAACCAAGAAAATGCTTGCACCATAAGGAGGCAAATAACCCAAGGCTACTCAAAGCTATATTAAGATAGTCCAATGGAAAGGTATCCATGCGTGCAATGGGATAAAACAAGGACTGCCTCAGCCTGCCCTAAATTAAAAGGAAACAGATGGTAACCTTGACTTCGGATGTTCCACAATTTTGAGTTTTGAGTTTTTGAGTCACATCTTTGAAAATGGAATTGTTTATCACTTAATGACAATTTTATGAAAGACTGGCATATGATGACATTGGGTGGGGAATTTCACCCAAAAAAAATCAATTGATAAATTTCCAAGTTTTATGCCTCACAAAAATATTGATAATACATTTTTATGTTTCATAAGTTCTGTGTAATTGTACATTCACGTTTGCAACAATATTAAGTTTTTCCAGCATATTGCTAAGACATTTTCTGAGCAAAAATCAAAACAATCAGGGTATAATATTCAGTCACTGGCTGGATTGCAAAGTTAATCTGATAAACTTAAACTTTGGAGGGATATTCAGGAGTGCAGCGGCACAATTGAATAAGGCCACTATCTTAAAGATATTAAGATGGACTTATTAAAATCCACTACTAATTCCTGGGATGGGCACCATGGAATCCATTGACCTTTGGGACCCTACTAGGCAATGCTCCCTCCAAGGAATAACTAGCCGTGTGCACATTTCTTTCCTGTGAGGAACAGTTTTCTAAAACCAACAATTTTTGAGTGCTCGTATTAGCGTTGAATTTCTGTATATATAGCATAAATAAAAATGTATGTGAATGACCATGTAAAACCTGTGAGCGATGTTCTAAAATATATGAACAATTTGTTCATGCACTCAGCTTAGAGGGAACTATGCTGCCAGGTACTTGTGACCTGGATTGGCCACTGTTAGAAACAGGATATAGGACTTACATAAGAACATAAGAAAATGCCATACTGGGTCAGACCAAGGGTCCATCAAGCTCAGCATCCCGTTTCCAACAGTGGCCAATACAGGCCACAAGAACCTGGCAAGTACCCAAAAACTAAGTCTATTCCATGTTACCATTGCTAATGGCAGTGGCTATTCTCTAAGTGAACTTAATAGCAGGTAATGGACTTCTCCTCCAAGACTTGATGGACTTGATGGACTTGATGGACCTTAGGTCTGACCCAGGATGGCAAATCATTTTCTTAACTTTAGGATAGCTCTTTGGCATGACCAGAGTTAGCTGTATGTTACCTGACTAACAGGCCGATACAGTAAAGCGCGGCTGCGGTTACTCTGCTTCTAACCCGCTTCTAACTCACAATTTGGCCGCGTAAGTCCAACCCGCAATTCACTATCCCTTTTAACTCATCCTTACCACTTCTTTAAATCAACCGGTAACCCTTTCTGCCCGCAGCATGTATATGAGATGTAAATGCTCCGATTAGCTATTCCCTCCCATACAGAATGTG
The DNA here is from genome assembly GCF_901001135.1 of Rhinatrema bivittatum. Classification (NCBI taxonomy): domain Eukaryota; kingdom Metazoa; phylum Chordata; class Amphibia; order Gymnophiona; family Rhinatrematidae; genus Rhinatrema; species Rhinatrema bivittatum. Next base: position 688,456 of record NW_021820334.1, on the reverse strand, counting down.
CGCCCCGACTATCGCCTTTTTAACCTGCAGTTTTGCCGTGTGTTTAACCTGCTAACTTACCGTCTACCCTTACCCCTGCATTAGTGTGGAGCGTCAGGTCAGAGAGACAAAATTTAATGGGCAAACAACCCCCTCACCCCCCCGGGACCCTTACCCTGGCGTTAGTGTGGTGTGACAGCAATAGGCAGGCTCCAGTCAAAATCCCCCCCTCCCGAAGCAAGGCGCAGGGCGAAAATCGGCTCGACATGTCATTAAAACAAAACTAAATAAAGTATAATAAAAGTAAACTTACAGCATGTGAATTTTCTTTGAACAGTCCTCTCTCCCCTCCTCCCGAGGCGTGCACTGCGGCTCCCCTGCCTCCCGGGGGCAGCCAGCAGCGAAAGCGACTTCCAGCAGCCCCCGCCGGCGAAGGTGGATGAAAGGACACTCATACGCCTGGATGAATGCACGACCGCCGGCGAAGGTGAGTGAATGAATGCACGCCCGTACGTGCCGGCGGGCGTGCATTCATCCAGGTGGAGAGAGCCGGCGGGCGTGCATTCATCCAGGCGGGAGCCGGCGGGCGTGCATTCATCCAGGCAGAGGGAGCCGGCGGCGAAAGCGGCTTCCAGCAGCCCCCGCCAGCGAAGGTGAATGAATGCAATTTGGGCGCTCAAGGCAGTGCATTAGCAAACACTGACGTCACACGCCATGACGCCAAACGTCGTGACGTCACGCCTTGAGCGCCCAAATTGCACGCACAGGCGCACATTCAGTCACCTTTGCCGGCGGGGGCTGCTGGAAGCCGCTTTCGCCGCCGGCTGCCCCCGGGGGAAGTGGCCCGGTTGTCCACTAGTGGGCATGATCACTGGTGTGATAGTGTGGTCTGAGCACTGGGGGGAGGAGGGATGTCATCACTGGCAGGAAGTGTCCAATTGCTAGCAGGGGCAATACATTGGGTGGGAATGAGGATTGATCACCACTGGGGAGATGCACAATTGCCAAATGGGTGTCGTAGCTCCCAGTTTGCTGGCATGTCCGATTTAAAACTGTGGTGCTTGTTTTTAAGGCCCTTCAAGGATTTGGACTTAAGGCCCTAGAGTCTGTTCTTCATGAGTATGCAGCTGGTTGCCTTTAACACTTTGGCATTCAGGCATTGCTTGCTGTCATTTCAGCTAAAGAAGTGCGGTTAATGGACTCTGAAAATTACTCCTTTACTTTGGAACACGTTGCCCGTAGATCTTCGTGTAGAGGAAGGTTATCCTTTCTATTTCAGCCGGCCTTTGCCAGCGTGGTGGGGGATGGGAGATATGGAATACTGGGGGCTTGAGCGCAAATTATCTGGCTGATAATTCGCCATTAGCGAACACCGACGTCACACGCCGTGACGTCAAACGTCATGACGTCACGCCTTGAGCGCCCAAATTGCACGCACAGGCGTACACAGGCTGCATTCATTCACCGCTGGCGGGGGCTGCTGGAAGCCGCTTTCGCCACTGGCTGCCCCCGGGAGGCAGGGGAGCCGCGGTGCGTGCCACGGGAGGAGGAGAGAGAGGACTGTTCAAAGAAAATTCACATGCAGTAAGTTTACTTTTATTACACTTTATTCACTTTTGTTTTAATTTTCGCCCTGCGCCTTGCTTTGGGAGGGGGGGGGGGGGGAGAGAGGACTCGCAATGCCCAAGCATAGGAGAACCATCCACTTCCTGGTACCTGTCATTTCAAACATCATTTGAAATGACAGGTACCTTCCTACCGCCATTTGAAAGGACAGGTAACTTCCTACTGCTCCTTACTGTATCGGCCTGTAATTATGAATATCAGAGTTAGATAACTTGTTTAGCTATCTTAACTCCTCCCGGTAATGCCTTCTCTGTGTCCCCATTTTTATCTGGCTAAATTTTTGCCAAATAATGAGATATCCAGCTGATAGAACAAAAAGTAAAATGCCAGCATTTAGCTGGATAACTTGTGTGTTTTCTGGCTAAATGCCTCTGAATATAGTTGCATTGTATATTTTTCTGTGCTATTATTTTTTTACCCAATAATACACTAATACTCGAATAAGATAATGATCTGTTGATGGCACATGTAATGTATTATTTCTTATCATTGCCCTAGATTTTTCATTCCACTATAAATATAGCAGAATGATTGCCCATGGGAGCACTGAGAGGAGAGGATCACCTTGCTGGTGGCTGAAAAGAATCAGTAAGTTTTTGCTTGGGACATTGTCATTTTTAAAAGTATTGGGGCAAAGTTAACTATTTGGGAATATTATTTAGTGTGTTTGTGTTTTTGTGCTTTTAATAGTCAGTAAGGCAGCGAATAAGCAGTAGTTAGACTGTTTTTTTAAATAGTCAGTCAGTAAGGAAGCTAGTAAGCTATAGTTAGTGTGTTTATTTTTAAAAGTCCGTAAGGCAGCTAGTAAGCAGAAGTTAGAGTGTTTGTATATTTAAAAAAAAATGTAGCCGGAAGCTAGAAATAAGCTAAGAGCAGTGTATATGTAGGTAAAAAGGTTGAAAAGTTCAGTTCACTCACCTTGGAAAGGTGTTGAGGTAGTGTGATTTGGTTTGATTAGATAACAACATTTGTTAGTCAAGAGAACAGTGAGTTACTGGCTGATTAACTGAAGTTAGACGCGGGAAACCCATTGATAATCTGCCCCACAGTGAATTCACTAATACATTTAAAGGACATTAATTAGATACATTCCTAACCCCCTGGCAACTTAAAACTTAAGTAGGAACTGAACAAATATGAGATGAAGGCAGCAGTGCAGCAGCAAGAGGGGGGCTTCCCAGTCTTTTGCATCGAGTGTCAAATGTATGATTTTTTACTCGCCGGTGAGAAATTGTACATGTGCATGTAATGCAAAGAGCTCCTGGCTTTCAGAGAACAAGTCCGATCTCTGGAGGCTAGAGAGGCAGACCTGGAGGAGCTGAGACAGACAGAGAGTTATATAGATGAGGCCTTCAGGGACATAGTATCCAAGTTCCAACTTCAGACTGGCAGCCCTGGTGCTGCCTTGGAGGAAGAAGCTCTCATAATGGGAGAGCATCAACCTGGTGCAGCAGGAAAGGATCCTGTAGCAAGGACCTGCTCTCCAGATGATGCATTGTCCTTTCACACTGAGGATATCTCCCCAAGGCCTAATGCCCAGGAGGGAAGGGTTAGTTGGCCGTCATAGTTGGTGATTCGATTATTAGGCATGTAGACAGCTGGGTAGCTGGTGGGTGTGAGGATCGCCTGGTAACATGCCTACCTGGTGCGAAGTTGGCAGACCTCACGTGTCACCTAGATAGGATTTTAGACAGTGCTGAGGAGGAGCCGGCTGTCGTGGTATATGTGGGCACCAACAATATAGGAAAATGTGGGAGGGAGGTTCTGGAAGCCAAATTTAGGCTCTTAGGTAGAAAGCTTAAATCCAGAACCTCCAGGATAGCATTCTCTGAAATGCTCCCTGTTCCATGGGCAGGTCACCAGAGGCAGGCAGAGCTCTGGAGTCTCAATGTGTGGATGAGACGATGGTGCATGGAAGAGGGATTCAGTTTTGTTAGGAACTGGGGAACCTTTTGGGGAAGAACATAAGAACATAAGAAAATGCCATACTGGGTCAGACCAAGGATCCATCAAGCCCAGCATCCTGTTTCCAACAGTGGCCAATCCAGGCCATAAGAACCTGGCAAGTACCCAAAAACTAAGTCTATTCCACGTTACGATTGCTAATGGCAGTGGCTATTCTCTAAGTGAACTTAATAGCAGGTAATGGACTTCTCCTCCAAGAACTTATCCAATCCTTTTTTAAACACAGCTATACTAACTGCACTAACCACATCCTCTGGCAACAAATTCCAGAGTTTAATTGTGTGTTGAGTAAAAAAGAACTTTCTCCGATTAGTTTTAAATGTGCCCCATGCTAACTTCATGGAATGCCCCCTAGTCTTTCTACTATCCGAAAGAGTAAATAACCAATTCACATCTACCCGTTCTAGACCTCTCATGATTTTAAACATCTCTATCATATCCCCCCTCAGTCATCTCTTCTCCAAGCTGAAAAGTCCTAACCTCTTTAGTCTTTCCTCATAGGGGAGTTGTTCCATTCCCCTTATCATTTTGGTAGCCCTTCTCTGTAACTTCTCCATCGCAATTATATCTTTTTTGAGATGTGGCGACCAGAATTGTACACAGTATTCAAGGTGCGGTCTCACCATGAAGCAATACAGAGGCATTATGACATTTTCTGTTTTATTCACCATTCCCTTTCTAATAATTCCCAACATTCTGTTTGCTTTTTGGACTGCCGCAGCACACTGAACCGATGACTTCAATGTGTTATCCACTATGACGCCTAGATCTCTTTCTTGGGTTGTAGCACTTAATGTGGAACCCAACATTGTGTAATTATAACATGGGTTATTTTTCCCTATATGCATCACCTTGCACTTATACACATTAAATTTCATCTGCCATATGCATGCCCAATTTTCCAGTCTCACAAGGACTTCCTGCAATGTATCACAATCTGCTTGTGATTTAACTACTCTGAACAATTTTGTGTCATCTGCAAATTTGATTATTTATTTATTTATTTATTTAAGTTTTTTTATATACCAACATTCAAGACGGTAGTCCCATCATGCTGGTTCACAGGAAACAGGGGTGAAACTCAAATAAACTTTACAATTTGAACAATGGTGCAGAAAAGCAGTTACATGTAACAGGGAATCAATAACTTGGGGTAAGAAGGAAAATGAAGATCAGATATATATATATATATACAAAAACATTATAAGATGTGGCTATTAATGATTGATGATTTAAGGGAGTTAAGTAATGTTTGAGTTAGGAAAGGCCTGCGTGAACAGCCACGTCTTGAGTCTTTTCTTGAATGTTGAGATGCTGAGTTCCATTCTGAGATCCGGGGGAATGGAGTTCCATAAAGTTGGACCGGCTGTGGAGAAGGCCCGATCTCTGAGCGTGATGTGTCTGGTCGTTTTGGCTGGAGGAACTTGAAGTGAACCTTTGTAAGCATCTCTTGTCGGTCTTGTTGAGTGGTGTAATCGGAGGGGGATATGGAGGTCGATTGGGGCTAATTGATGGATGTTTTTGAAAATGGTGAGAATGGCCTTGTAGATTATTCTGAAGTGGATGGGTAGCCAGTGGAGGCCCATCAGGATAGGGGTTATGTGTTCTCTTCTCCTGGTGTTAGTGAGTATACGGGCGGAGGCATTTTGGACCATTTGTAATGGTTTGGTGTGTGATGAAGGTAGACCAAGCATGATGGAGTTACAATAGTCCAGCTTTGCGAAAATGATTGATTGTAGAATTGTTCTAAAGTCATGTGTGTGGAAGAGAGGTCGTATTCTTTTCAGCACTTGGAGCTTATAAAAGCAGTCTCTAGTGGTTTTGTTGATGTTCGCTTTCAGGTTTAGGTGATTATCAATTAGAACTCCTAGGTCTCTCACTTGTGTGGTGTTTGGTAAGGTTGGATGAGTGTGTGTGAGGGAGCTGTTTTCTGGTGTGATGATTAGAAGTTCCGTTTTTGAAGAATTTAGTATCAGGTTGAGACTTGTGAGACGCTGTTTGATATTTTGGAGGCAGGTTTCCCAGTGAGATAGTGTTTTTGCGAGTGACTCCTTGATGGGGATCAGTACCTGAATATCGTCAGCGTAGAGGAAGTGTTTGAGATTGAGGTCAGAGAGAAGTTCACATAAGGGTAACAGATAAATGTTAAACAAGGTTGGAGACAGGGACGAGCCCTGAGGGACTCCTACTGACGCGGGGTGAAGAGAGGATTCTTTATTATGAATCTTAACCTTATATCCTCTGTTGCTGAGGAAGGTTCTAAACCAAGATAGGGCAGTGCCAGAGATACCTATGGCTGTTAGTTGGTTGATGAGAAGAGCGTGATTGACCGTGTCAAATGCAGATGAAAGGTCGAGTAGGATCAGAAGGAAGGATTGTCCTTTGTCTAAGCCTAAGATGATGTGGTCGGTCATAGAGATGAGGAGGGCTTCCGTGCTTAAGGTTTTACGGAATCCGTATTGAGATGGGAATAGTAGGTTATTGTCTTCAAGGAAGTTTGAGAGTCGAGAGTTTACCAATTTTTCCATTATCTTGGCTATGAAGGGGAGGTTGGCTATCGGTCTAAAATTGTTAGGATCGTTTGGGTCAAGATTTGGTTTTTTGAGAAGTGGTTTGAGTGATGCTAGTTTAAGGTTGTCAGGGTAGAGTCCTTGTGAGAGGGAACAATTTATGATATCTGCCAGGGTTTTGGAGATCGAATCCGGAATTGATAGTAGTAGTTTGGCTGGGATGTGGTCTGAAGGGTGGGAGGAAGGTTTCATTTTCCTTAGAATTCCTTGGATCTCCATGGATGAAGTTGTGTCAAGTTCTTCTAGCTGGGTGTAGTTGATTGAGGGTTGAGGAGTGGTTAGTGGCACAGTGGGGTTAGTGGGGAGCTGAGATAGAAGAGTGTTGATTTTGTTGCTGAAGAATAGAGCTAATTCTTCCGCTTTCGATTGAGCTTGGTCATGTGCAATCTCTGGTTGGTTTAATTGTGTGAGGTTGGCTACATAGCTGAAGAGGGCTTTGGCATCGAATACAAGGTCGTGTATCTTCGAGGCGTAATAGTCCCTCTTGGATCTTAATGTGCTTGATTTGTATAGATGCAGAGATGATTTGTAGATTGAAAGGGTGTTGGTTCCTGGGTTTTTGCGCCATTTAGCCTCATTTTGCCTTAGTTGGAGTTTGAGCTTTCTTAGTTCTGAGGAGAACCAGGGCTGTCTTTTGGAGGAATTCTGGTGTGGTTTTTTTGTAATTGAAGGGCATAGCTTGTTAGCTATAGTTTCGGTGATTGTATTCCATGATCGAAGTGCTGAGTTCGGATCTGTAAGGTCCAGTTTGTGGAGTTGAGGTGATAGGTGATTATTGAGGTCTTCTGGGGAGCAAGTTTTCCTGTATGTGAAGGAGGGCGAAGGAATACAAGCCGGGCTAGTATCTTTTATAGAGAATGAAGTTGTTATGAGGTAGTGATCTGACCATGGGACCTTTGTGCAATCTGGGATAGATACGGGCTTGATTGCAGCGTTAACGAAGATCAGGTCTAACGTGTGGCCGGCTTTGTGAGTAGGTTTGTTAACTAGTTGAGTGAAGCCTAGCGCTGAGAAGGCTGTGAGTAGTGTTTCACAGTTATGTGATGGGATAGGGTTATCTACGTGCATGTTGAAATCACCTAGTATGATAGCTGGCGAGTCAAAGTTGATGAGGGAAGAGGTTAGTTCGACCAGTGGTGAAGCATCTGATTCCAGGAGTCCTGGGGGAGCGTATACGAGAAGGATTTGGAGCTTGTCTGAGGTGAAGAAGCCAAATTCAAGTTTAGAATTGGAATTGGATTGCTGTAGAGAGAATTTGAGGTCCTTTTTAGATGCTAAAAGAATACCTCCTCCCTTTTTTTTATGACGAGGTAGCGAGAAGAAGTCATAAGCCTCTGTAGGTAATTGATTAATTATTGCTGTGTCTGCTGGTTTTAACCACGTTTCAGTGATTGCACATATCTCCGGTTTCACGTCGATGAGGTAGTCGTTTAAGATTACAGACTTTTTCGTTAGAGATTGAGCATTGACCAGGCTTAAAGAGAAAAGGGTGAGGCCTAGCAATTGCGTGGTAGGAGTGATCAAAATTGAAGAAAGGGATTTAAGGTTGTGTTGTTGGGCATGTCGGAAAGAAATTCTTTTAGGTGGTGGATTATGTTGGAGAATTGGAATTGTGAAAAATGGAGCCATTTGTAAGAACTATGTTGTGAGATTAGAAGGATAGTGAGAGGGGCTATGTGAAAGTTGGAGGCTTGACTGTGCAGGTTTGATGAGTGTTAGAGGCTTTCATGAGAGGCTGTATGAGTGCTAGAATCTTGCAGGTGGGTCATGAAGAGTGCTAGAGGCTTGCAGTTAAGGCTGGATGACTGTAGGGAATTTGCAGGCGAGGCTGGATGAATTGGTCTTGTTTGCAGGTGAGGCTGGATGAATGCTGGAAGCTTGCAGGTGAGGCTGGATGAATTGGTCTTGTTTGCAGGTGAGGCTGGATGAATGCTGGAAGCTTGCAGGACAGGCTGGCTGAATGCTTGTAGATTGCCGGTGCAGGTGGATGAATGCTGGAGAAATGCAGGTGGGAAGGGGGATGGATCGAGGTCCAGGTGCGTTGGTGGAGAGGTAGTATGTGAATGCACAACGAGTGTCTAACCTGACTCGCGTCCTGAAGTGGTGGAGGGTCTTGTTGTAGATGTATGTTATGACGCTGTGGAGACTGGAATGGATGAAAATGGTTGAGTGGTACTTTTATTCCATACGGCTGAAACGGTTAGCTCCGTACCTTTCATAGTTGCTACCTTTGTTGTAGATAGAACACTTCCGCAGGAAGGACTCTGGCCTCCTCGGGGCTGAAACGAAGGGGCGAAACAAAGGGGCAGGCCCCTTTGTCGCGCTCCTTAGACGCGCGACGCACGGCGCGCGGCGCCGGTCTTCCTCTGATTTAAAGCCCCTCTGGGCTGGCTCCTATTGGAGGCTGGCTTCGGCGGGCGGGGCTTCCTATCGCGGCGATTTTTGGCGCGGAGAGGAGATGGTAAAGTCCCTGTAGGTACTTATCTTTTTGCCTCGCTGTCTGCGCTGGGTCTCCTGGGGGAGGAGGGTGCTTTTGCAAGCCTTCCCCCGGCGGGGCTCGGCGCCGATCGCGCAGGCTGAAGCAACAAGCAGCAGCAGCGTTCGAAAGGAAATGGCGCCGGGCTTCCTCTGATTTAAAGCCCCTCTGGGCTGGCTCCTATTGGAGGCTGGCTTCGGCGGGCGGGGCTTCCTATCGCGGCGATTTTTGGCGCGGAGAGGAGATGGTAAAGTCCCTGTAGGTACTTATCTTTTTGCCTCGCTGTCTGCGCTGGGTCTCCTGGGGGAGGAGGGTGCTTTTGCAAGCCTTCCCCCGGCGGGGCTCGGCGCCGATCGCGCAGGCTGAAGCAACAAGCAGCAGCAGCGTTCGAAAGGAAATGGCGCCGGGCTTCCTCTGATTTAAAGCCCCTCTGGGCTGGCTCCTATTGGAGGCTGGCTTCGGCGGGCGGGGCTTCCTATCGCGGCGATTTTTGGCGCGGAGAGGAGATGGTAAGATCATTTATAAATTTATTGAAAAGTAAGGGTCCCAATACAGATCCCTGAGGCACTCCACTGTCCACTCCATTCCATTTAATCCTACTCTCTGTTTCCTGTCTTTTATCCAGTTTTCAATCCACGAAAGGACATCGCTACCTATCCCATGACTTTTTACTTTTCCTAGAAGCCTCTCATGAGGAACTTTGTCAAACGCCTTCTGAAAATACAAGTATACTGTATCTACCGGTTCACCTTTATCCACATGTTTATTAACACCTTCAAAAAAGTGAAGCAGATTTGTGAGGCAAGACTTGCCCTGGGTAAAGCCATGCTGACTTTGTTCCATTAAACCATGTCTTTCTATATGTTCTGTGATTTTGATGTTTAGAACACTTTCCACTATTTTCCCTGGTACTGAAGTCAGGCTAACCGGTCTGTTGTTTCCCGGATCACCCCTGGAGCCCTTTTTAAATATTGGGTTTACATTTGCAATCTTTCAGTCTTCAGGTACAATGGATGATTTTAAAGATAAGTTACAAATTTTTACTAATAGGTCTGAAATTTCATTTTTTAGTTCCTTCAGAACTCTGGGGTGTATACCATCCGGTCCAGGTGATTTACTACTCTTAAGTTTGTCAATCAGGCGTACCACATCTTCTAGGTTCACCGTGATTTGATTCAGTCCATCTGAATCATTACCCATGAAAATCTTCTCCATTACGGGTACCTCTCCGACATCCTCTTCAGTAAACACCGAAGCAAAGAAATCATTTAATCTTTCCGCGATGGCCTTATCTTCTCTAAGTGCCCCTTTAACCCCTCAATCATCTTATGGTCCAACTGACTCCCTCACAGGTTTTCTGCTTCGGATATATTTTTAAAAGTTTTTACTGTGAGGTTTTTGCCTCTACAGTCAACTTCTTTTCAAATTCTCTCTTAGCCTGTCTTATCAATGTCTTACATTTAACTTGCCAACGTTTATGCTTTATCCTATTTTCTTCTGTTGGATCCTTCTTCCAATTTTTGAATGAAGATCTTTTGGCTAAAATAGCTTCTTTCACCTCCCCTTTTAACCATGCCGGTAAGGGGGAGTCTCATCCAAAGGGATGGGCTCCACCTTAACAGGGTGGAACCAGACTGCTGGCGCTAACTTTTTAAAAGGAGATAGAGCAGTTTTTAAACTAGAACATAGAGGAAAGCTGACAGTCGCACAGCAGCACATGGTTCGGAGAGAGGTATCTTCAAAGGATACTAATGATGCATGAGAATTAGGGCATCCTGACAGTGAGGTTCCAATAATAAGAAAAGTAGTCCAAGTGTCTATAACTAAAAACTCACCTGAGCTAAAAAATTCTAACTTATCCCTATCAATTAAAAAGCAGAATGAAAATACAAACAAAAAACAAACTTTGAAATGTTTGTATGCTAATGCCAGAAGTCAAAGAAGTAAGATGGGAGAATTAGAATGTATAACAGTGAATGATGACATAGACTTAATTGGCATCTCAGAGACATAGTGGAAGGAGGACAACTAATGGGACAGTGCTATACCAGGGTACAAATTATATCGCATTGACAGAGAGGAGCACCCGGAAGGTGGTGTGGCGCTTTATATCTGGGATGGCATAGAGTCTAACAGGATAAACATCTTGCATGAAACTAATTGCACCAATAAATCTTTATGGATGGAAATTGCTTGTGTGTCGGGGAAGACTATAGTGATAAGAGTATATTACTGTCTACCTGGTGAAGATGGTGAGATGGACAGTGAAATGCCAAGAGAAATTAGGGAAGCTAACCAAATTGGTAGTTCGGTAATAATGGGAGAATTCAATTACCCCAATATTTACTGGGTAAATGTATCATCGGTACATGCTAGAGATATAACGTTCTTGGATGGAATAAATGACATTTTTATGGAGCAATTGGTTCAGGAACTGACAAGAAAGGGAGCAGTTTTAGATCTAATACTCAGTGGAGTACAGGATTTGGTGAGAGAAGTAACGGTGGTGGGGCTGCTTGTCAATAGTGATCATAATATTATCAAATTTGATTTAATGACTGTAAGGGGGACAATAAGCAAATCCATGGTTCTCGTGCTAAACTTTCAAAAGAGAAACTTTGATAAAATGAGAAAAATTGTTAGAAAAAAACTGAAAGAAGAAGCTACAAAGGTAAAAAGTATGCAAGAGGCGTGGTCATTGTTAAATAATACCATCTTAGAAGCACAGTCCAGATGTATTCCACACATTAAAAAAGGTGGAAAGAAGGCAAAATGATTACTGGCTTGGTTAAAAGGGGAGGTGAAAGAAGCTATTTTAGCCAAAAGATCTTCATTCAAAAATTGGAAGAAGGATCCAACAATAGGATAATGCATAAGTGTTGGTAAGTTAAATGTAAGACATTGATATGATAGGCTAAGAGAGAATTTGAAAAGAAGTTGGCTGTAGAGGCAAAAACTCACAGTAAAAACTTTTTAAAATATATCCAAAGCAGAAAGCCTGTAAGGGAGTCAGTTGGACCATTAGATGATTGAGGGGTTAAAGGGGCACTTAGAGAAGATAAGGTCATCATGGAAAGATTAAATTATTTCTTTGATTCAGTGTTTACTGAAGAGGACGTTGGGGAGGTACCCATAATGGAGAAGGTTTTCATGGGTAATGATTCAGATGGACTGAACCAAATCATGGTGAACCTAGAAGATGTGGTAGGCCTGACTGACAAACTGAAGGGTAGTAAATCACCTGGACCGGATGGTATACTCCCCAGTGTTCTGAAGGAACTAAAAAATGAAATTTTAGACCTATTAGTAAAAATTTGTAACCTATCATTAAAATCATCCATTGTACCTGAAGACTGGAGGATAGCTAATGTAACCCCAATATTTAAAAAGGGCTCCAGGGGCAATCTGGGAAACTACAGACTGGTTAGCCTGACTTCAGTGCCAGGAAAAATAGTGAAAAGTGTTCTAAACATAAAAATCACAGAACATATAGAAAGACATGATTTAATGAAACAAAGTCAGCATGGCTTTACCCAAGGCAAATCTTGCCTCACAAATCTGCTTCACTTTTTTGAAGGAGTTAATATACATGTGGATAAAGGTGAACTGGTTGATGTAGTGTACTTGGATTTTCAGAAGGTGTTTGATAATGTTACTCATGAGAGACTTCCAGGAAAAGTAAAAAGTCATGGTATCGGTGGCGATATCCTTTCGTGGATTACAAACTGGCTAAATTTTAATAAGTTTGCTGAATGCAATAATCCTATAATCCCTTAACCACATGAACATTTGCTTAGATGATATCTATACATACTTTTTTTCTTTTACCTTTTTTTACTTTTTTTTTCTTTTTTACTTTTTTTGCTTTGATGATACTATTTATACTTGTTTCATGACTCTGTAAACCGTTCTGATGGCGAAACCAAATGATGGTATACAAAACACGTTAAATAAATAAATAAATAAATGGAAGACAGGAAACAGAGAATAGGATTAAAGGACAATTTTCTCAGTGGAAGGGTGTGGACAGGGATCTGTATTGGGACCCTTACTATTGTATTTATAAATGATCTGGAAAGAAATACGATGAGTGAGGTAATCAAATTTGCAGATGATACAAAATTGTTCAGAGTAGTTAAATCACAAGCAGATTGCAATAAATTGCAGGAAGACCTTGTGAGACTGGACAACTGGGCATTGAAATGGCAGATTAAATTTAATGTGGATAAGGGCAAGGTGATGCATATAGGGAAAAATAACCCATGCTATAGTTACTCAGTTAGGTTCCATATTAGGTGTTACCACCCAAGCAAGAGATCTAGGCATCTTAGTGGATAACACATTGAAATTGTCGGTTCAGTGTGCTGCGGCGGTCAAAAATGCAAACAGAATTTTGGGAATTATTAGAAAGGGAATGGTGAATAAAACAGAAAATGTCATAATGCCTCTGTATCGCTCCATGGTGAGACCGCACCTTGAATACTGTGTACAATTCTGGTCGCCGAATCTCAAAAAAGATATAACTGGGATGGAGAAGGTACAGAGAAGGGCGACCAAAATGATAAGGGGACTGGATCAGCTCCCCTATGAGGAAAGACTAATGAGGTTAGGACTTTTCAGCATGTAGAAGAGACAGCTGAGTGGGGATATGATAGGTCTGAGTGGGGACATGAGAGGTCTAGAATGGGTAGATGTGAATCGGTTATTTACTCTTTCAGATAATATAAAGTCTAGGGGGCACTGCATGAAGTTAGCATGGGGCACATTTAAAACTAATCAGAGAAAGCTCTTTTTTATTCAACGTGCAATTAAACGCTGGAATTTGTTGCCAGAGGATGTGGTTAGTGCAGTTAGTATAGCTGTGTTTAAAAAAGGATTGGATAAGTTCTTAGAGGAGAAGTCCATTACCTGCTATTAATTGAATTGACTTAGAAAATAGCCACTGCTATTACTAGCAACGGTAACATGGAATAGACCTAGTTTTTGGGTACTTGTCAGGTTCTTATGGCCTGGATTGTCCACTGTTGGAAACAGGATGCTGGGCTTGATGGATCCTTGGTCTGACCCAGTATGGCATGTTCTTATGGGGAAAAAGGGATGGATGGCAAACTGTGCAGCCCGCTGCATCTCAGCGGTATGTAGGGATGCACATTTGTTTTAAATGAAATAGACAATGGCAATGAAAATGTCTCATCATGTTTCAGGAGCACTCCAAAATATAAAATAATTGGCAACATTTCGTGGAATTTCGTATTTCGTGTTAGTGTGCACTAAAATTTGGTTAGTGCGCACTAAGTCCCATTAGTGCGCACTAACTATAGTTTTTTTATTTACTGGCTATGGGGTAGATTTTTATAAAAGTACGCCTGCGCGTACTTTTGTTCACGCACCAGGCGCAAACAAAAGTATACCAGATTTTAATAGATTTAATAGATACGCGCCGAGCCACACAGCCTGCCTCCGTTCCCTCTGAAATTGGAGTGGCCTCAGAGGGAACTTTCCTTCTACCCAACCCCGCACCTTCCCCTCCCTTCCCCTACCTAACCACCCCCCAGCCCTATCTAACTCCCCCTACCTTTGTTTTAAAAGTTACCCCTGCCAGATGACTTAGGGTGCACTAACTGGATGTTAGCGCACACTAACTAAAGTTAGTGTGCAGTAACAAAAAATTTTACCAAAAAGTTAAAAAGTTTAAATTGTGGAGCAGTTTGTTAGCTAGAGCTATGGTTCTGCATAACCATTGGCTGTCTCCTTACTTCCTATTTAGAAGGAGACAGTCAAAGGGAATGCAGAACCTTAACTCTGGCTAATGAACTCCTCCCCAATTGACACTTTTTAACTTATTGGTATTTATTTATTTATTTATTTATTTATTTATAAATTTTTATGGTAACATTTTTTGTTAGCATTCACTGCCTTTAGTTACTGCATAGAAATGTGCTTCGTGTCTAAATATCATGTTGGGCTTCATTTTGGGGCCCCCCTGCAGGAATTTCATTTTCCCACAATCCCTAATCGTACCCACTAACTCTGCCTCGTTAGTGCACACTATCTGGAGTTAGTGCGCACTATCCTGCAAATTAATTTTTGCCAGAACTTCAGAAAATGTTTGATCATTTTTCGGTTCTCCCGAACCATTCCAAATTATGCAATTTCATTGAAATGATATGCCCTAAAAGGCCATAACACAATTTGCGATAAATTTTGCAAATTATATTTTGGCCCTTTCTGGGCTGGGGGGTGGGGGGGGGAGAGAGAGAGCGAGCCTCTGGGGAAGCCTTCACAGTATTCAACTATTTATTTGACTATAGGAAGGCCAGCTAATAGCTTGAGGTGAAGTGTCATTGGTGGTTTAGGGTTTAGGGGCCAGTTTTACATTCAGAGTGAGACGTGCAAACAGCACAGTAGACCTCAGTGAAGATTTGATGTCATTTGGATGAGGAAAGTCTCACAAAGATGAAATTTCTAAAATGTTCTCTCACCCTAACTTGATAGACTCTTTAACAGGGTACCATCAAGACAGACATAGATATCATAGTAGAAATCTCATCTTTATGAGACTTTCCTCACATCACCAAGGTTAACTGTGTGGTTCGTACATTTCACTCTGCATGTAAAATTGGCCCCTAAACCACCAATGACACCTTACCTTGAGCTACTAGCTGGCTCCCCTGTAGAGATATAGTTGACTACTATGAGGACCTTAGAAATAGTCTCTTTCTCTCTTTCTCTCATGAAATAGAAGTATTGTGGGGTGCAAAAACTATAACACGGTATGCGATACTATTGGTGTGGTAATTCTAAGCATGCCTTTTTCTCTTACCATGGGTGTTATGCTTGCAATATTATAGCATTTTGATGAATCTTGGGGTTAGTGCCTGATTTTCTAAGACTTTTCACCTGTTATTTATCTATGAGAGAAAAATATCTTTAATAAGTCCTTACATCTCTGTTTTGACTGGCAAAGTCTAATCTTGCTATGTCGATGTGAACTAGTTAACCTAGGCAAGCCCCAATTCTGGTGACATGTTTGTATAATCTTAAGCATGCTTTTCTATGGTGTTCACCAAAATAAATTTCCTGTGATGGCTCTACCATGATTAATAATAGTTCTAAATCTAGGTGGAAAATTACTGCATCAGTTGTACAATTTTAGCAAGCTATCATACCCAGAAATCACCTGCATTAAACCAGGCTGTGAAAACAAGGACACGACAAAACAGTTAAGGATGCAGCAGATCCAAGCAATTATACAGAGAGACAAATTCTTGATTTACCTGTGGGTACCTATAGATTCCTGTAACTCTTGAAATTGCATGCGATGTTACTGAAGAGAAGCTTCCAATTAAACCTGCCAACTGGCCTTTCTGGTGACAGCTAAAGCCAGGAACAGGATTCAATATCCCTGTCAAGATCATCAGAGTACCACATAGTGAAAAACCTGCATCAGTGCAAGAGTCAGAAATATGGAAGCCCAGGGTGATGTTGGGTAATATCTCCAAATTTTGGTTAATCTCCTGAATGGCAAAATAAAAGACGAAGAGATGCCGAAAATAACGTAGACTCCATCTGAGAGCAAGTAAACATATCTTTAATAGATATTCAATAATTTAATGATTCACATATATTCAAATTAAGAAAAAACATAAGCTATAGATAACTATGCAAATGCACCATAATCCCGAGCTACAGCACCTTCTCCTATGCCACTATAGAAACCCACCATCAAAGTCTGCAAGTGTTCCTCAACCCTGTCCTGCAAAACATTGTGCTTCCTATGAATTGAAATGCCTTCCCCCCCAGTCCCCATATTTGCTCATTCATCTCAATCCCAATCTGTATCTCCCTTTTTATTCCATTACTGAAACTCTCAAGCACACATGGATTCAATCTTGACCTGCAGGTCACCCTCCAGCTAGTCCCAATGAAGGACTTAAAATCAATCATTGTACTTTTATTGACATCCCAATCCAATCCTATCCAACCCAGTTTGTCTTTTTAGACTGCTAATCCAAAGTGCCCAAAATGTTAAGCATAGCAAATCAAATAAACTACATGCAGGACGTTTGACACCAAACTGTTTTTGAAGATTGATGTCCGAACTGAATTATTTATTAATTTAAACCTTTTAAGTTCCACCTAATTCAGCATCACTGCTCTAAGTAGATCACAGATAAATACCTACATAGAAACATAGAAACATAGAAATGACGGCAGAAGAAGACCAATTGGTCCATCCAGTCTGCCCAGTAAGCTTCACACTTATTTTTTCTCATACTTATCTGTTTCTCTTGGCTCTTAGTAACCTTATGTTCTAATTCCCTTTTCACCCCCACTATTAATGTAGAGAGCAGTGATGGAGCTGCTTCCAAGTGAAATATTAAGTTTGATTAGTTGGGTAAGCGGCAGCATAGCTCTCTGCCATGAAGCAGAGGGCAATGCTGGAAATGTGTGAAGTATCAGTTTTTCTTTTCCCCTGTCATTGAAGCAGGGAGTCATGCCGGACATGCACTGAAAGTGAAGCATGCCTTGAAAGTCACATTAACTATCATCAAATATTTAAAAGCCTAATAATTGGTAATACCTTTAGCCCATGAACCCATCCCTGTTTTTTTCTTTTTTTGTTTTTTTTTAATTTACACACAAACATGTTGCATCAGTACACGTTATCCAGAAAGACACAATATGATCATTGAAAATAAAATCAGAAAACTGATTAAATCACTTGTGAACCATTAATAATGTGTTTTAAAAAACCTGTTTAAACAGGTCTTTAATTTGTTCTTAAAATATTTGCTGTCAGCATCTTATTGATTTATTTCTAAGATTTCTATGCCAGTTTATCTTTGAGTCAAAGCAGCTTACAGATAAAAATGTATGTAATTGAATAAGTACAATAGCACAAACTACTAAAAAAACAAAGTTAATAAAATTAATTAAATTAAAATCAATAACTGGCATGCATGGAACAAGAAAGTCAATTTTCTTGTTAAAAATTATAAACCTGTGAAATGTGGTTACATATTAGAGGTCTCTCAAAATAAGAGGGTTTATAGATGTTTTCTAAAAAATGATGCCTTCTTTACGAATATCAATGTGTAGTCGATTTGTCCATGCTGGGCCCATATGCAGAAGCTTTTTTTCTCTGCATTCGGTGGGCATCATATTCAGAAGGTCATTTAGTGGACAAGTTATACAACTAAAGTTAGCCATATTACTTGTCCTTTATATTCTGCGAGCTGAACGTCTCACTCTATATATTAGTTCATACTTATCTGGCTACATGTAACCGGGTACATGTGAATATAGCATAGTAGGTTTTTTAGTTATCCAGCCTTGTGTGCAGGATAATATACATCTTCACCAGAGAGCTTTAAAATATATCCGGCTAAGTAGCACTGTTAGTAACCAATCCAATCCAAAAAATTACACAAAGGCCCTGTTGAGCCATGCTTTTATTACCTCCAAACCCATTTTTTTCCTTTAACAATCCCCAGTATTTTACCCAGGCCCTGTGTTCCTCTCCCCTCAGCCCCATCTACCTAACCTCCCATAAAGATGACAAATTGCACAGGCCCCCTTCCTGCTTTCCCCTGACCCTTCCTATACCCCTGGGATACCTTAATGTTGCAGCCAGGAGTGAGAGAACCTCTGCCCCACTCCAGGGACCTCCAGCGCTGCTCTGACAGAGGCGGCATTGGAAGCATAAGCTTGAATGTAAGCTTACATAAGAGGATTGTGAGAAATTGCAACCTGACCTTGCAAAACTGGAAGAGTGGACATGCAAATGGCAAATGACATTTAATGCTTCCTATAGATGGGATCTAAATGTTATCAATATAATAAACACATAGATAAACAAACAAACAAATAAATAAATAAATGGTGCGAATCACTTTACACTTAGGGAAAGATAGCCCAAATTACAGCTACATAATGGCCAAGGTTAGTACCATTGTCTCCCCTGATGAAATCTATGCTTAATTTCAAAAGTAGCTCAGTACTATGAGGTCTAAAACCTAACTGGGGCTTGTTCCAGACTGTGAGTCCTGCCAATGAGAATGCTTGGGTGTGAGTTGTTTGCAATCGGCATTTTCTTGTGGAAAGGACCACTATCTATGACTTATCTGCAGGACATAAAGGCCAGGGGGCCTTTATGTCCTGCAGACACCTCCTCCAGGTACAACATTTTCTTGTATAATGATTTTGAACCAGTCTTTATATTTTAAAATGTATTTGAAAACATTCTGGGAGCAAATGTGGCTCTAACAATGAAAGGGAGTTAAGCTCTCCGCATTCACAACCAATAATTAATATGGCTACATCATTTTGCATTTTCTATAAAGCATGCAACCAGCCTTTTGTTAGGCCAACATGAAGTGAATTGCAATAGTCCAATTGGTTCAAAACCACTGCATGAACTATAGTATGAGAAGCCTCCTTCATAATGACATATTTAGCATTTTAAAAGTTTTAAAAATGAGGATTTCTGCATTGCATTTAACTGGGAATGTAATGTGACATCAGAATCCAACATAAAATGCAGATTACAAATGTTATTTGAAATAGAATAAACCTGGTCATCCAATTGTATATAATGCAAATCAGCAGAGGTTTTATCCAGTTTGGTCTTTCTAATGTGCAGAATTAACTTATTAGGCTGAAACCACTCTCTTGAATTGAAAGTAGGGTGTGAAATAGAATACTACAACCAAGTGGTTTGATTTCACAAGAAAGGAACAACATTAAAAGCTAAGTACACGTGGTGTGGCTGTTTTTTGAACAACAGACTGCGGGATAAAGAGAAGAGGTTTATAATGAATGATGTCATAAATTACTGACTATTGGATTGAATTGAAACAAGCTATCATTACTATTTTTAAAGATTGGAGGTTAGATATCGTTTTGGATTATGCTTCATTTTCATTTTGAATTTTAGGTATAAAATAATTTTAAAAATTGGGATAAAAATTGAATACAATTTCAATTTAAATTAAATTAAAAACAAATATAATAGAGAAAATGGAGATTATGTGGACCAATGTTTAAATAAGCATACAGAATGCTATAGGATAAAATCCCTTGAGTTTAAAAATCTGTTCTGAGGTCCGTTCCTCCTGTTCACAGTGCAGTGTGATGTGCGGGAATCAATCAATATTTTGTATTACGTGGTGTGCACATATAGATTCCGGTCTCTGTTAGTTATTGAAGCTCAGGACTGACTGCTAATCTATCTTGGCTCACAATGAATAATTTCACATTTCTCCCCCTCTACGATTCACCTGAGCGCTGTAACAGAAGCAAGGTAAATTCACCAGGAAACAGGGCGGCATATACTCTGGAGGAATTTTTGAAAGTACCTAGCCAAGTAAATAGCCCTTGTCTAAAACCGTCCTTCTTAATGCATAAAGAGGAATGCTCCTTCTGTCACAAGATGCACAATTTAACCTTGATTAAGAGGAGGCATTCAGAGGGGCGAGAAGAGAGCAGGGCAGGGAAACAATGCACACAGAGTTTATTTATTCTACACAAAGATTTTACAGGTGAAGGTCCATGGATGATTTCTAGGGATGTGAATCGTTTTAGGACGATTAAAATTATCGTCCGATAATTTTAATATCGTCTTAAACCGTTATGGAACACAATACAATAGAGATTCTAACGATTTATCGTTATAAATCGTTAGAATCGTGATCCGGCACACTAAAACCCCCTAAAACCCACCCCCGACCCTTTAAATTAAATCCCCCACCCTCCCGAACCCCCCCCAAAATGACTTAAATAACCTGCGGGTCCAGCGGCGGTCCGGAACGGCAGCGGTCCGGAATGGGCTCCTGCTACTGAATCTTGTTGTCTTCAGCCGGCGCCATTTTCCAAAATGGCGCCGAAAAATGGCGGCGGCCATAGACGAACACGATTGGACGGCAGGAGGTCCTTCCGGACCCCCGCTGGACTTTTGGCAAGTCTTGTGGGGGTCAGGAGGCCCCCCCCAAGCTGGCCAAAAGTTCCTGGAGGTCCAGCGGGGGTCAGGGAGCGATTTCCCGCCGCAAATCGTTTTCGTACGGAAAATGGCGCCGGCAGGAGATTGACTGCAGGAGGTCGTTCAGCGAGGCGCCGGAACCCTCGCTGAACGACCTCCTGCAGTCGATCTCCTGCCGGCGCCATTTTCCGCACGAAAACGATTTGCGGCGGGAAATCGCTCCCTGACCCCCGCTGGACCTCCAGGAGCTTTTGGCCAGCTTGGGGGGGGCCTCCTGACCCCCACAAGACTTGCCAAAAGTCCAGCGGGGGTCCGGAAGGACCTCCTGCCGTCCAATCGTGTTCGTCTATGGCCGCCGCCATTTTTCGGCGCCATTTTGGAAAATGGCGCCGGCTGAAGACAACAAGATTCAGTAGCAGGAGCCCGTTCCGGACCGCTGTCGTTCCGGACCGCCACTGGACCCGCAGGTTATTTAAGTCATTTGGGGGGGGGGTTCGGGAGGGTGGGGGATTTAATTTAAAGGGTCAGGGGTGGGTTTTAGGGGGTTTTAATGTGCCGGTTTTGCGATTTTACATTTTTTCGATTTTTCACGATTTTTCACGATATTTTACCCCCCCAAACGGCAACAATACGATTCCCTCCCCCTCCCAGCCGAAATCGATCGTTAAGACGATCGAGGACACGATTCACATCTCTAATGATTTCTTACCAAAAAACCCATAACACAGCTAAACTTTGAAAATTAGGTCCATGGGAACAAAAGTGCCTAAGATCTTTGCATCTAAGCAGGCTCCTGAGAAATCTCCTGCATCACTCGCTGTCTTTGGTAATCACTAAGACAAAGGCAGAACCAAAGCAATGAATGGAGAAAATCTTAAAATGCTGGTCCTGCAGACTTTCCACTTCTGGGTGTGCCATGGGGTAAATGTCACATGTGAGAGAGAGAATGATTTGGTCACATGAATCCTATGAAATGCCTTCTTAAAAAGCAAACATTGTGCACCTTATATATTGCTGTCACTCACTCTTTCAGGTCATGCTAAGATGAGAAGCAACCTACATTTTTTCTAATTAAAAATAAAATGCTACCCAGTGAGACACAAATAGACAGAAATCTACTTACACAGCGCATGATTGAGGAGCAGGGGATGTTCTAAAAGATTGCAGAGGTATTGTGGCGAAATCAGACATCTGAATTATCCCACCTACGATCAGGTCTCCACCACTGTAGTAAGTCTTGGCTGTATTACCAAATGGGATACAGAGAGGTCCGGGGCCTTTGTTTTGATTAACAGCTGGAAAGGATATCTGCACAGACCCACTCACTACCTGAAACGGCGGTTCCGGATCCATTTCCTCTTTAACAGGTTTTCTGTTCTGGCTCCAGTTCAACCTATGGTGTTATCTTATCTTTGTCTTGAATTAAGCACAAGTTGACTTCAGAGTGAGCAGAAGATATTTGAAGACATTAAAAAAAATAAAAAAGATTTGCTATCTTCCAGCTCCTGTGAAACTGGGGATTTGTTCTTCATATGAATGGATGTGTATTCAGGCAGTTGCTATATGTAGCCTTAGTCCATGCTGCACTATAATTGCAGGGCAGGTACAAATAAGGTACTCAGCTGTGATGACACATTTGTTCACATCTCTTGTGTATTGGAGATAAAATTATTAGTTAGATAAAATAATATAATTATTATCATTTCTCCAAAATTGAACTTCAAAACATGTTTTGCTCTATAGGCTGTTTTGAATCCTCATTCCTCCGATTCTGTTTGTGACCTTGAAACTGGAGGAGAGGACTGTGAGCTGTCACCTCAGAATGGCAGATTTTACAGAACTGTTTCATGCAGTTACTTTAGAGGGTAGACTTAAGGGACAAAATAAATCTGTTTCTTCTTTGAAATGTCTTCTCTACCCCATTCCTTAACCCATGCTCGTTCAGTCACAACTTAAACATTCACATTTGCATGCCTCAGTTTCTGGGTAACATTGACCTAGGCTTAGGTACATTTTTCAGATGTAAAACGAATTCTAACATACCTAACTCACCCATATCTGAGTAGGTGGGAGTTTTCCTGCCTGTAAATATATTTTCATAGCATGTTAGTCAGACAGTCCTTCTGGCCACATAGAAAAGAGTTTGTCTCAGGTGAAGGGTGGGTGAGGGCAGATTGGACGCAATGAGGATAATTCTTAGAGGGGAGGTGGGTTACCTGGTAACTTTTGCAGGAAGGGTTTCCACTGAATATATCCAGATAACTTTAATATTATGAGCAAGTTTACCCAGATTTCTTTAGACCAGACATATAGCTAAGCTAAAACCCCACCCAAGAATGGCCCCTCACTACCTCTCTGTTGTCTGGTAAGTTTTATCCAGGTAATATTTTATCTGGCTAAAAGTTACTTATTTTGAAGGGAAGGAAATTCAAACATCAGGGTTTTTCCAGCTAATATCTAACTTAGGCCTAGATTCATCATTTATCGCAGGGATAACACTAACGTTAGAGAAAGGGACGTTCCCATTTAAATGAAGCAATTATCGCTTCGCACAGGTAAATTTCACAGACAGCCATGGTATCACATTTCGTGAAACCACTTAACAATTCGCAAAATGTTTTCGCGATTCACGAAACTCTTCTTGGTTCGCGAAACGTCATCGCGTTCTGTGAAAACTTCATTGCGTTTTACGAAACATCATCACATTCTACGAAAATGTCATCATATTTTGAAAAAAAACCTAGAAACTTTATCGAGTCCCATGATATTATATCAATGTGTAAAAGCTTACTTCCTGTCCCTCCTCCTTTGAGGGTGTGTAAGGAGTTTGGTTTGATGAGGTAGGTTTTGTAGGTGGTTTGGAGGAGATTTCTATTGATTACTAATTGCAGAGTCTTGTTTGCTGTTGTCCTCATTTTCCCTTTCCCTTTTTCTTTTGTCATATCTGTTGAGTAAAAGTTTGTTTGTCACGTTTGTCTTTTTCTGTGAGGAGTGGAGGAGGAGGCGAGGAGTGGAGGAGTGGTGTGGAGGAGGAGGTGAGTAGTAGCGGAGTGGTGTGGAGTGGAGAAGTGGTGTGGAGGAGGAGGAGGTGAGGATTGGAGGAGGTGAGTACAGGAGAAGGTGAGGAGTGAAGGAGTAGGGTGGAGGAGGAGGAAGTGAGGAGTGGAGGAGTGGTGTGGAGTGCAGGAGTGGTGTGGAGGAGCAGGTGAGGAGTGGAGAAGAGGTATGTAGGATGCAGCGTGACAGTAGTGGTAAGAGAGGTGAGGAGAGGGGTGAGGAGAGTAGAGGGAGGGGGAGGGAGAGGGAGAGGGAGGAAGAGGGGCAGAGTGGCAGGGGAAGGAGGAGTAGGAGTAGAAGTAGGGATGGGGCTGTGTGAGAGACAGTCAGGAGGGAAGGGATAGGAGGGTGGGGGTGGGGGAAGGGGTTAGTCAGGTAAGAATGGGGGAAGGAGTTACTCAGCATAGGGGTAGAGAGACAGGCCAGAGGGGAAGGGAGTTGTACGTGCAGGGTCAGGTGGTGGGGGGGCGATTCGAGTGGAGAGTCCGGTGGGATAGAGAGTGAGGGCAGGGAGGACACCCCTCCAGAACAGGAAGTGGCACCCGCTTCAGGCAGCCAGGCAGCAGGATGGTAGAGACAGCGTGCAATCCGCTTCAGTGCAGAGGAGCATGATCTGATCCTGGTGAGCTGCAGCACCATGCATAACTTGTTCAGTAATCACTCAGCCAAGACCTCCAAAGCAGCGAAGGTTCAGCTGTGGAGCACCATTGCCCAGACCATCAGCCGGCACTGTGTCATACAGCGCAGCTGGGAGCAGGTTTCACATTGATACCGGGATGTCAAGGCCCCCCTGAAAGGCAAGATTGTGGCACATAACAATTATCAGCAGGAAACAGGAGGAGGCGCCCCTTGCCCAATAAGTTTCATGGAGATGTAGACCCAATTGATGGAGCGGCTGGGACCCGATGTATTTGAATGCATGGATCAGCGGCTAGACACCTCACATCTCGCTGCTGGTAAGTTGGGCTCTACCCTCTGGGCCTCCAAACATAGAGCTTAACAGATACACATAAGGTTCAAAATACCCTGCTATGTGAGAAGATCACTAGGAAAATGAAAAAAACTGCACCTGTCATGGAAATAAAGACATTGGTACTTATGTACTCTCTTGTTTTCCCTCTATTTCAACAGAACACTCCAGTCCCAGCCAGGAGCATCCAGGACCCAGCTGGGAAGGCCCAGGGACGAGTCGTGATCCCCCCAGGGATGAGCCGCCCACCCATATTCCAGAGGCCCTTTTCTAAGGATGCCCAGACACAGTGGTCGGCGTTGGAGGAGGAGGAGCAGGCTATATTGAGACCATGCTCCCTCTATAGTATGGAGTCACCAGCAGAAAGAAGTCCGTTGAATCTCTCATCTAGAACTGCACTCATTAATGGAGCAGCACATAGAGTGGGAAGCATCCAAGGAGCCTTCTAGCAGCACCCCATGCTGCTTAAGCATCAGCCCAGCAATGCCGAGCTTGCAGACACTGACCCCATCATGAAGCCCTGTACCACTGCCACCCTGACATGCACCTGTGCCACCAATAGCTTCAGCACCTGCACCAGCACCACCAACACCACCGCTATTGGGCCCTGTTCCATCGGCCCCAGAATTGGCAGATCCCATGACAGGCAGGCATCCAACGCAATGGCATGCTGAACTGCGTGGGGTACGCAGAGCCTTGACCCGGCAAAATAGACTGAGAGAGCTTGAGATAGCAGCAGTCACACAAACAGGGAACAGCTTAACAGCAGCTTTCAGCACCCTCTCCAACATTTATTTTTTATTTATTTATTTAAGGTTTTCCTATACCGGCATTCATGATAAGATCATATCATGCCGGTTTACATATAACAGGGGGTGCAAAAACTGTTCTTTTAACAAGTGCAACGGAAGCAAAAGTTACAATAAAACAAGGTTGTAGAACTGGGAGAGGAAGGAAATAAGGATAGTAGCGTAAAAATTTACAGAGGTAACTTATTTACATTGTGCAGTGATGTCTCTTTATGGATATTAACATTGTGCAGTGAGGTCTCTCAATGGATATTTGACTCCGGAAAGGCTTGCCTGAATAGCCAAGTCTTAAGTTTTTTTTTTAATGTTGGTAAGCAGGGTTCAAGTCTAAGGTCCGGTGGTAAGGTATTCCAAAGAGAGGGGCCCGCTGTAGAAAAGGCCCGGTCTCTGAGTGCCTTATGGAGTGTAGATTTAGTTGGAGGAACGGTCAGGGAGCCTTTGTAGGCGTCTCTGATAGGTCTGGATGATGAGTGCATTCTGAGGGGGATTTGGAGGTTGAGAGGGGCCTGTGAGTGGATGGATTTGTGGATGATGGTGATGGACTTGTGTAGGATTCTGTAGTGTATTGGCAGCCAGTGAAGATTAGATAGAATTGGCGAGATGTGGTCTCTTCTTCTGGAATTTGTCAGAATTCTGGCTGCCGCGTTCTGTAGCATCTGAAGTGGTTTTATGTATGAGGCTGGGAGACCTAGCAATATTGAATTGCAGTAGTCCATCTTGGAGAAAATTACTGATTGCAAGACTGTTCTGAAGTCATGAAAGTGTAGTAGTGGTTTCATTCTCTTGATTACCTGCAGCTTGTAGAAGCAGTTCCTGGTTGTATTGTTTATAAATGCTTTTAGGTTCAGGTGTTTGTCTATTACTACCCCTAGGTCTCTTGCATGTGTAGCAATGGTGTTAACTGTTGCAGAGTGTGGGGAGTTGCTATTTTCAGGGGAGATGAGGAGGAGTTCTGTTTTGGCCGAGTTTAGAATCAGGTTTAGGTTAGCGAGGAGTTGGTTGATCTCTTGTAGGCAGTTTTCCCAGTATTTGAGGGTTTTAGAGATGGTTTCTTTGATGGGTATCAAGATTTGTACGTCGTTGGCGTATAAGAAATGTTTTAGTTGTAGGTTGGTTAACAGTTGGCATAGAGGAAGAAGGTATATGTTGAAAAGGGTTGGGGATAGTGAGGAGCCTTGAGGAACTCCTTGTGAGGAATTGTAGCGGGGAGATTCTTTATTATTGATTTTAACTTTGTAGCCTCTGTTACAGAGGAAAGACTTGAACCAAGTGTAAGCAGAGCCTGTAATGCTCCAGATTTTGCAGCAGATGCCAGAACAACAGTCAAGGTCCTCAGCAGGTTCTATCCCATCCACACCATGCAGCAATCCCTCAGGGATCTGAGGGCGCAGGGGGCATCCAGCCAAAACTATGCCACCGCCCACAGGAAATCCACAGTGTGGCAAGGGCCCGTGAGCCCAAAAAAGCCATGAATAGTCAGGGAAAGGCCAGAAACTAATGATTTAGCACAGGGATGGCCCCCTCACAGAGTTGCTGTGCCATCTAGATGGAAGAATCCGGATCCGCGTGTGCTCTCCACAGAGTTGATGTGCCATCTAGATAGAAGAATCCGGATCCGCGTGTGCTCTCCACAGAGCTGCTGTGCCATCAAACGGAAGAATACGGATCAGCATCTGCTCTCCACAGAGTTGCTGTGCCATCTAGATGGAAGAATACGGATCAGCGTGTGCTCTCCACAGAGTTACTGTGCCATCTAGATGGAAGCATAAGGATCAGCGTGTGCTCTCCACAGAGTTGCTGTGCCATCTAGATGGAAAAATACAGATCAACGTGTGCTCTCCACAGAGTTACTGCACCATCTAGATGGAAGAATAAGGATCAGCGTGTGCTCTCCACAGAGTTGCTGCACCATCTAGATGGAAGAATACAGATCAACGTGTGCTCTCCACAGAGTTACTGCACCATCTAGATGGAAGAATAAGGATCAGCGTGTGCTCTCCACAGAGTTGCTGCACCATCTAGATGGAAGAATACAGATCAACGTGTGCTCTCCACAGAGTTACTGCACCATCTAGATGGAAGCATAAGGATCAGCGTGTGCTCTCCACAGAGTTGCTGTGCCATCTAGATGGAAAAATACAGATCAACGTGTGCTCTCCACAGAGTTACTGCGCCATCTAGATGGAAGAATAAGGATCAGCGTGTGCTCTCCACAGAGTTGCTGTGCCATCTAGATGGAAGAATACGGATCAACGTGTGCTCTCCACAGAGTTACTGTGCCATCTAGATGGAAGCATAAGGATCAGCGTGTGCTCTCCACAGAGTTGCTGCACCATCTAGATAGAAGAATACAGATCAACGTGTGCTCTCCACAGAGTTACTGCACCATCTAGATGGAAGCATAAGGATCAGCGTGTGCTCTCCACAGACTTGCTGTGCTGTCTAGATGGAAGAATCCGGATCAGTGTGTGCTCTCCACAGAGTTACTGCACCATCTAGAAGGAAGCATAAGGATCAGCGTGTGCTCTCCACAGAGTTGCTGTGCTAGCTAAATGGAAGAATCCGGATCAGCGTGTGCTCTCCACAGACTTGCTGTGCCGTCTAGATGGAAGAATCCGGAACAGCGTGTGCTCTTCACAGAGTTGCTGTGCCATCTAGATGTAAGAATAGGGATCAGCATGTGCTCTCCACAGAGTTACTGCGCCATCTAGATGGAAGAATCCAGATCAGCGTGTGCTCTCCACAGAGTTGATGTGCCATCTAGATGGAAGAATCTGGATCCGCGTGTGCTCTCCACCGAGCTGCTGTGCCATCAAATGCAAGAATACGGATCAGCATGTGCTCTCCACAGAGTTGCTGTGCTATCTAAATGGAAGAATACGGATCAGCGTGTGCTCTCCACAGAGTTGCTGCGCCATCTAGATGGAAGAATCCGGATCAGCGTGTGCTCTCCACAGAGTTACTGTGCCAACTAGATGGAAGCATAAGGATCAGCGTGTGCTCTCCACAGAACTGCTGTGCCATCTAGATGGAAGAATCCGGATCAGCGTGTGCTCTCCACAGAGTTGCTGTGCCATCTAGATGGAAGAATACAGATCAGCGTGTGCTCTCCACAGAGTTACTGCACCATCTAGAAGGAAGAATATGGATCAGTGTGTGCTCTCTACAGAGTTACTGCGCCATCTAGATGGAAGCATAAGGATCAGCGTGTGCTCTCCACAGAGGTGCTGTGCCATCTAGATGGAAAAATACGGATCAGCATGTGCTCTCCACAGAGTTGCTGTGCCATCTAGATGGAAGAATACGGATCAGCGTGTGCTCTCCACAGAGTTACTGCGCCATCTAGATGGAAGCATAAGGCTCAGCGTGTGCTCTCCACAGAGTTGCTGTGCTATCTAAATGGAAGAATCCGGATCAGCGTGTGCTTTCCACAGACTTGCTGTGCCGTCTAGATGGAAGAATCCGGATTAGCGTGTGCTCTCCACAGAGTTGCTGTGCCGTCTAGATGGAAGAATCCGGATCAGCGTGTGCCATCTAGATGGAAGAATAAGGATCAGTGTGTGCTCTCCACAGAGTTGCTGTGCCATCTAGATGGAAGAATAAGGATCAGCGTGTGCTCTCCACAGAGTTGCTATGCCATCTAGATGGAAGAATAAGGATCTGCTTGTGCTCTTCACAGAGTTGCTGTGCCATCTACATGGAAGAATCCGGATCAGCGGGTGCTCTCCACAGACTTGCTGTGCCATCTAGATGGAAGAATCTGGATCTGTGTATGCTCTTCACAGAGTTGCTGTGCCATCTAGATGGAAGAATACGGATCAGCATGTGCTCTCCACAGAGTTGCTGTACTGTCTAGATGGAAGAATACGGATCAGCATGTGCTCTCCACAGAGTTGCTGTGCCATCTAGATGGAAGAATCTGGATCTGTGTGTGCTCTCCACAGAGTTGCTGTGCCATCTAGATGGAAGAATACGGAGCAGCGTGTGCTCTCCACAGATTTGCTGTGCCATCTAGATGGAAGAATATGGAGCAGCGTGTGGTCTCCACAGAGTTGTTGTGCCATCTAGATGGAAGAATACGGATCTGTGTGTGCTCTCCACAGAGTTGCTGTGCCTTCTAGATTAAAGAATATGGATCAGCGTGTGCTCTCCAAAGAGTTGCTGTGCCATATAGATGGAAGAATACGGATCAGTCCAGGCCTTACATCTCTACAACAGTTTGACTTCGATTGTTGTGCCTGTCTTTCCAGGCCTTATGTCCCTAGTTGGGCTTGACCTCTGTCCTCGATTGCTGTGCCTGTCTCTCCAGGATTTACATCTCTACAAGGGTTTGACCTCGATTGCTGTGCCTGTCTATCCAGGCCTTAAGTCTCTATGTGGGCTTGACCTCTGTCCTCGATTGCTTTGCCTGTCCATCCAGGCCTTATGTCTCTACACGGGTTTGACCTCTGTCCTCGATTGCTGTGCCTGTTCGTCCAGGCCTTATGTCCAGTCCTAATGGCTGAACCCTCATTGCAAAGGGAAACCTCAGTCTCTGGCAATTCAAACTAGTATTCCTTCACAGCATGGATCCTTAAATAAAACAAACAGTTAGTTTCAGGGCAGAGAAGAGAACTTCCTCCGTCTTGCTTATGTAGTCATGTTCTGTTATCAAATGCTTAAATCCTATCAATTTGTACCATTATACACTCTAGGGGACAACCCATTCTGGGGAGCCCTTTCCTGCTCAAAGGAAAGGGAACTCTCCCCGGATGTAGCAGCCTATCTCTTAGCACCTGTTGACCCTTGTTCAGAACGAAAAAAGAGCTCCAAGGTACTTAGACGGTGGCAAACACAGTGAGACCATGCTCACAGTGAGACCCTGCGCTACGTCACCATGCTTTGAAGGCTCGCCCTTCACTCTAGGGGCCAACCCATTCTGGGGTGCCCTTTCCTGCTCAAAGGAAAGGGAACTCTCCCCGGCTGTAGCCAGCCTGTATCTACCCTCTGACTCATGTTGAACCGCTGTTTACATGAAAACCTCCTCCGCCTCGGCCTTGAAAATTCTTGTTTGTATATCTGCTAACTCCACTTGATTCTAAAAGACCAGCGAGAGCTCACTAGACACCAACAGAAACACCCCACTCTAGGGGCGAACCCATTCTAGGGAGCCCTTTCCTGCGCAAAGGAAAGGGAACTCTACCCGGGTGTAGCCAGCCTGTATCTACCCTCTGCCACTCTGCCTTGCTGCCATACACCAGATGACTCACTCAACGCCTTGTGGTGTTATTGCCACTATAATGGTTCCTCAGTGTGTTGGTGCTAGTATTTCTGCTTGCTATGTTCCTCCTTCATTGTGCTGTAGGATGTTGATGCCACTTGTCTTGCTGCTTTGCCTGTCGCGTTGCCTTCAAGGGTTCATGCATCTGTTATCGGTGCTCTCTTTTGAAGCTGTGGTATGTTTTTGACACTCTCGCTGCTGCTTTCCGCCTCTGTTAAAGCACTCTTGCCACTCCTGGTGCCCCTTTAAAGTACCTTAGGCTATTCATGCCACTTTGGTGCCACTTTGTCACAGTCTAAGTGCATTGGAGCTCTTTTCTTGTTCTGATGATCGCTCCCCAGAAGTTTCATCATAATTGATAAGAAAACCCCAATTGTGCAGCCAAAAATAGGCTGCAAATACTTCCCCATTGACTTTAATGGGACCGGAAAACGAATGCAACGTATCAACGGATCGGGGGCGCCATTGAACGAATGCAACGTATTTGGGCCCTGACAAATATGAATACCGAATTGGATGAATCCGTACCCTTTGCACATCCCTAGTTCTTATCTCTGTCATGCCATTTCCCCTTTGCCCTTATTTGGTATTACTACTCACATTTTCTCTGGTATCTATAACATTCCTAAGCCCTGACCTCATGTCCACCACAGTGCTTGGTATCTGTGAGTTACATGGCACATAAGATTAGGGTCAGAGGCCTAGTATAAGTGTTGTTACTTCCAGAACCTTTTAAACTACATTTTCATATTATTCCTCATTGCCCAATTCAGAGTTAAGTCCTCAAAACCACCCTGGTTTAATAGCCTACACCCACCCAGTTACCCCAAACTAACTGGGTGATTATTTTTTAACATTACACCTCCTCCATAGCAAAATTAAACTTACGTAGCACTGGATCTGGGCACATGTGTATCTATGTGTACATCTCTTGGCCCCCACCCCAGAATGCCCATGCCTGGCCCAGACCATGCCCGAACCACACCCCTTTTTGAAATCAAGTGAGATATGCCTGTGGTGGGAGATGTAAGCATCTGGGCAGCTTTTAAAATTTACTGGGTGTGTGTAAGCCTGACTTGTGCACATCCCCTAACTGATGCATGCACCAGGCTTTTTATATCTACCTTATAGTCTTCCTTAAACAAAAAAAATCCAACAATTCCTGATCACCCCTCCTTCTCAATGGCCAACTATCTATAATCCTAAGTCACCCAAAAATTTGTGTTATTGATCATGCAGTAGATTGTATTTTTTTCAAACTTTGCTTTACTTTCTGTTCTTATTATTTTTACCTTATTTAATTTTAATTTATATTTTTAAGTTGGTTTTGTTTGATTTATAATTATTTTATTGTAAACCGCTTTGGTCAATTTTGTATTGGTAAAACGGTATATAAATATGTTAAATAAATAAATAAATAGATAAACTAATAAAAAAAATGTAATTGCTCCCCCTAACAACCCAATCCTCCACCTTTCCTCCCAAAGAGTAGCCAATACAAAAATGCCAAAAATCTCATCTTTTGGCACTGAGTTCTTTCTCACTCCCTGCCAACACAAGCTAAAGAAATAAAACAAGAAAATGCCAATCTTCTTGTCAAATCGTCTTTCTTCCCCTATTTAAAGAATATTCCCCCTTTGCAAAAGCCTACCCAATCTGTACCCCTCCAGAACTCCCCAAAATCTCATCAGTGTCAGCTGATAGTGTTCTTGTCAGATCAATGTGGGATGCCACGTTGACATATAGATGTAGAGAATCCACCTGCTGGATCTGGTTAAAGTGACTTTGAAGAATTCTGGGGGATGAGGTGGTGAATATCTTTAGGATGAGGAATGGATTAGATGGAGGGTTTGTCTCTCCCTCATTTCACTTCTTTAAATACCCAAGAGGGAGGATAGAGGATCTGGGAGCTGGAGGGGGTATATTTGAATTGTTATTATCACATGCCTGTTGAGATAGTGAGAGATAGGAAGATCAGGTTGCAGGAAAATTCACATATTTTATATTATCAGGTATCCAGAAGGAGACAGGGGCATTGAGAGACTTTTTTTGTAAAGGAGTTTAGTGAGCGATTGCCAGACAGATTGTAGCTTGCTCTTGCAGTACATAATTTTAAACAATCAAATTTAGATGGTTGTGATTTGATTACAGCTATACAGTTAGATTTGAAAACCCATCCCAGAAAGAGTTCTGACCAACCCTTTTATGTCTAACTAATGAATAATATTTTCATAGCAGTTACACATAGAAAATTAACATATACATGTGTAAGTAATGTGCATGTGCATATATGGTATTTTGAAAGTATCCAAACTATGCACATCATGTATTTTGGTTTCACACGCACATTTACCAGTGGAAAAAAAGGGTGGTCTAGGCCCATTCTGGGGAGAGCAAAGAAGAACGTAGGTAAATTCTATTTTATCAGATTTTATTTAATACATTAGGCAACAGAATTTTCTTCCACTAGTATCCCTTTGATATCTTATGATTCAGGCAATCCAAGGTAAAATTGTTCCTCTGAAACAGTTGATGAAAATAGTTCTGTCATTGCCTCAGTGGTAGTAAGTAAGGAAGAGCTGATGGTTTTAGGCATTGCTCTTCTACTGCCCCTGCCTTTGATGCCTCTCCAAAATCAGAAGGGAGAGAAACAGACTCAGCAGTCTATAGTGATGCATTCTTTCTAAATTTCAGTTTCTTCTAGGTACAGCTGCCTTCTGCCATTCTTGCTTTGAAAAAGTCCCATATCAATTTAAATGCAGGACTACTTGTTTTCTTACTGTTGCCAACTCTGCCAGCACTGCCAACAATCCCTTTCCTGCCTCTTCCTTTCTCTGACATAATATAATTTGTCACTTTTAGTGTCTGAGATAGGATATTTAAATGATTTTTATTAGTATTGTAAATATACCCCCACTGACAGAACCACTGTAATATGTGTTTGTGTGAAGAGAACTGCCCCCCCCCCCACACACACACACACATACACACACACACAGAGTGCAGTGCAGTGCCCTAACAGTGACTGCTGACAAGCTTCCACATTCACGCACAAAAAGACTGGTGGTAGGCTGGTATGCTTCAATCTCTGTGCATTCATGCTCAACTTGCTAGTGCCTACACAAAGGCAAAAATATTTCTAGCACTGCTGTTACAATTCTCCACAATATCTCCTTCTTGCTTGACTTTCTCCCAGTACAGAGTGTGACAAGTGGCAATGGCTTTCTTTCTCTGACTGGCTCAGTGAGACCAATGCAGCAGAGAGATCAAAAGCAACCCATTAGGGACTTCTGGTTATCACCTGAGAAGATTGGCAGGTACATGGCTGAGCTCCCATTGGGCCTAATCCTGTAATGTATATTTTGTATGAATAAAAGGTTGAATCACACTGGACACATAACTTCTGATGTTTGCAAATGTTCAGTACCCAAATTCTGGTCTATGAATCAACACAAACTATGAAAAAGCACTATGAAAGGGAATAGCACAAGCATGGCATCAGTGAGGATGGTGGAGCTGATGTGCTGGACGCATGCTTGGACAGTGCAGATCACAAGTACCCGGTAGATCCCATTAAATTGAACTATATACTCACTGACAAGGATACCACTAGCTTCCCTTAGTCTACCTGGCTAATAATGTATTATGGATGTTTTCTTCAGAAGCTTTTCTAAACCACTTTTAAATTTTGCTATGGTAGTTGCCTTGAACATATCTTCTGGCAGCAGATTCCACAGTTTAATTGTGCACCATAGTTCTTCTTATAAAGGGCCTACATCCCAACAGAAATATTTCAGACATGGAATAGTTTATTATAAACCTAGAATGAAGTCCATATATCCAAATGGCATCCGTAAAGACAGTACCAGCAAGAGATGTTTTAGAGAGGTAGATTAAGGCATCATCAGCATATAACAAAACTTAGTAACACAGTAATGATAGCAGAAAAGGAGCAAAATTGTCCATAGATTCTGCTCAGCAAGCTTCTTATGGTAGTATCTGCCATGCTGTGCCAGTTACCCCCATGTTTCTCATTTACTGGGTGATAATGCCTCTTGAAAATTCAGACAGTGCTGCTTGATGTGCTTTGCTTATGGACTTGGCTGTAGAAGCAGTCCTGTGCTTTTTCCGTTATCTCTGATAAAGTGGTTGATACTCTTGAGAGGATGTGAGGACAGATCAAAGGGAGGGATTGGCACTCCCTCATGTCACTTCTTTTATCAGGTGTTGGCAAAGAGTGAGAGTGGCATTAAGGCACTGTGGGGATAAAGCTGGCATTTTATTAAATACTGGGTGCCTGTTGGAAGAGAGGGAGGAGGATCAGGGTGCAGGGGAGTAGGAGGAATTTGAGACATTTTTTGAATAAGGGCTTGGTGATGGTTGGCTGGACACAGGAAGAGGCATTGTGGTTTAATCTGGAAAGAGAGGATGAAACATCTATTTATATTGGTGTAATATACTCCATAATAATCCATCACAAAGAGGAAATGGATAGAGATTTAATGCAGGATATTCACAAAATTATAATGAAAGGGGAGGTGCTATTAAATGGGAATTTTAATCTGCCGGATGTTGATTGGGAAATCCAAGATGTTTGTCTTTGGTCTTGCAGAAGCAGGGAGATCCTGAATTCTCTACAGGGACATTTATTTTCTCAACAGATAATGAAACATGGGAGGGGACCTTACTGGACCTGGTACTTACCAATGCAGACGGTATCTATAATATTGTAGAGGACAATCATTTGAGATCAATGATCACTAGATGGTGGTTCAGTATTAGAGTGCAGGGGATGAATGTCCATTCAAAGGTTAGGGTCATAGGCCATTAAAACTAACTTTTGTTACAATGGGGGAGTACCTCAAGGAATGGTTAGTTGGATGGTAAATTCTAGGGCAAGTAGAAAAGCGACAAGCAACATTAAAAGGAGATAGAAGGGCAACTAAACTTTTAGTTAGGAACAAAATAAAGAGGAAGCAGAGAGTATATTCTTTTCTAAAGAAGTAGCTGAAAAGGTATGGGAGAATAGGTTAGAATTCAGAAAGCACGAAAGGTCACAGAAAGAGGGAGACAGGTAACAATATTTGGAGAACTTGCTGGAAAAGTTGTCAGAAATGCAAAAATTCAAATGTAAGAAAAAATAGCAAATACAGAAAAACTGGGGGACAAGACTTTATTTTAGATATGTTAATGATAGAAGAGAGTGCAAAAGTGGCATTGGGAGATTTGAAAGAGAAAGGGAAGAATTTGTAGAAGACAATAAGGAAAAAGCAAAGTAGCTTAACAAATATTTAATGTCAGTGTTGACTGTGGAAAGGCCAGGAGTAGGAGTATATAAAATGAACACAAATAAGGGTGGAAGTGGAGGATACTTGTGGGGAGTGCTGCTGTTTGAGCTGAGGCAGAGGAGAGGACTCCTTTATCACCTGAGACTCTCCAGCTGAGATCACCGCAATTGAAGCCCTACTCCCACTGTGCCGCTGGTGTCATCAAGCGGCGCCTAAACTGTTGACAATGTTAGAGCTGCCTCTGCGGTGCTCAGCTGCAGGCATGCAAATGAGGACGTGCACCAAAGGTACACGCCCCTTCTGACTAATTTTGTAATTCTTTTTTTTTTTGTTGATTGGGGAAGAAAAGAAAGGGTAGTCTTTGGTCTTCATCTCCTGTGAACAGCTTGGTTCTATACCCTATGGATCTTCACATAGAACTATTAAAATCAAGTTTGGCAGGGTCTAAGACTATGGTAGTTTCTGATACTTCTGGAGCCTCTCTAAGCCCTGGCTGTTACAACCATCCTTTCCTGACGGCTTCACTCTGCCTACCTTTCTTTCTTTGCACCTCCTCTCGCTATGGATGGCCACCTGGCTGCTGCGACATCTGCCTGCCATCCTCTCCGGCGTCCCTGGACTGGCTTGGGCGCTGACTCCCACCATGCTCCGCTAGTACCTTATGACGCGTGCGCCACGCGGGCCTCACTCTTATTTCCTACTTGGCGCGAACCTCAGGGGCATCCCCCTGTGATGACATCTCACTGCCTGGATATTTAAAGCCTACGAAATTTGCTAGCCTTTGAGTTAGCAAGGGGAATATTTACGGATGGGATTCGCTCTCCCTACCCAGCTACTCTGCCTCTCCAATCTTCCATTGGACTCAACGCTAACGGGGTACCCTCTCCTCAGGGGCCTCACTTGCTTTTCAGGTCGCTATCAGGAAACCGGTACTCGCTCCTTGAGGGCCCATGTTCCCTGACTCGCTGCTTGCTCCTACCTTCTCTTCTGCTTGGAAGGATTTGCTATCTTCAACACCAGTGAGTACTACCATCTTCACCTCAGAGCTGTTCCCTGGAACTAGGTACTCTCTCCTTGAGGGCCTGCCTCTGTTCCAGCCCTAGTGCCTTCTCCTACGTGGAACCACTGTGTGAATATATTACCTTTAAGCCTCTCAGCTCTCAGGGATCAGGTACTCGCTTCTCGAGGGCCTGCTCTCCCTATCCTGGGGTTCTCCATACTGGGGCTTTGTGCATATTCCACTGTACTCATTATTCTCAGTTCTTTCCACTACAGCACTGCTACCGGAGGAGTCACTGTTCCAGTTCCTGAGGGACACTAGCACAGCCGGGCTCCTTCTACTGCTCACTTCTGCCACCTCTGGTGGCCTCATTACATTGTCTAATAAAAGATCAATCTCTGTGTGTCCAAAGCTGAGCCTGACCTGGGCCCCTCACGGGACTTCCCCCTGTGGGCGTGATCAGCTGCCACAGAGTCCAAGGGTCCACCCAAACCTCACTAATTATAACAGATTGCTAACTCCATGGATCCTGCTCAGCTCAATGCCTTGCAGGCCATTCCAGGCCTGGCTCTATGCACTGCTGAACTACAATATGCATTGGAGAAACTCACTTCAGCGTTTCATCAGCTACAAGCACAGGAGATGCAAGGCGCTACTTCCAGTAATGAAGGTCAGTTAACTGAAGTAACTATAAAGACTATGGTACCTCTGGCTGCTCCAGTTCATTTCTCTGGAGAGATTCAAAGAACTAGAGGTTTCCTAAACCAATGCTGCATGCATTTCACATTGCAGCCTGCACACTTCCCCACAGCCTACGCCAAGACTACTTATATTCTATCTTATCTTGAGGGAAGGGCCTTGTCTTGGGCTTCAATGCTGTGGGAATGTAAGGATCTGATCCTGCAGGATATTGATGGATTTCTAAAATTATTTAAATCCATATTTGATGATCCTGCTCGAGTGACTGTTGCTGGTTCTGACCTGGTGGACCTGAAGCAAGGCAACCGACCACTGGCTGATTTTGCAATAGAGTTCAAGACTCTTGCTACACAATTATGCTGGGAACATAGATGCTTGAAAACTCTCTTCAGAGGTCTGAATATCCGCTTGAAGGACGAGCTTGCCACTCGTGAGACACCTGACTCG
The DNA here is from genome assembly GCF_901001135.1 of Rhinatrema bivittatum. Taxonomy (NCBI): domain Eukaryota; kingdom Metazoa; phylum Chordata; class Amphibia; order Gymnophiona; family Rhinatrematidae; genus Rhinatrema; species Rhinatrema bivittatum. The sequence continues at coordinate 650,330 of NW_021820334.1, read as the reverse complement.
CTGGACGAACTAGTGGCTTTGGCTACTAGAATTGACCACCGGCTTCGTGATAAGGTGAAAGAACTCAAGCCTACTAAAAGACTGGTTCAGAAGGAGACTCATGCTAAACTTGAACTTTGGATGGTTCCAGCAGTACTTGTTGCCAGTGGAGAAGAATTGATGCAACTTGGTCGCAGTCATTTGACTTCAAAAGAGAAAAGACTTCGGAAGAGGCATGGCTTATGTATGTACTGTGGACAAGCTGGTAATGATGTCCCAACATGCCCTATTTGTCGAGAAACGGATGGGCCTAAGTCCTGCAGGAGGACTGTTCTTAGTCCTTACCTCGCCTTCTCCTCCGCTCTCTCTACCAGTCTCCCTGACTTGTGGACCACCTACAATCCAAATTCTTGCCCTTGTGGATTCGGGGCAGGAGGCAACTTTATACTTCCAGGCCTAGTGGAACATTTGAAGATTCCCCTCGTTACTTTAGAAGCTCCACTACTCTTGTCATCCATCCATGGAGAGCCTTTGCCTGGTGATGTGAATGCCGCACTGAACCAGTGACTCTTCGCACTGGAGCCCTCCATACGGAGACAATCCTCTTCTTTGCGTTAGAGAAGGCCATACACCCTATCGTTCTGGGATTACCCTGGTTGCAGTTGCATCAACCTCAATTCGACTGGTCCTCCTTGGAACTCTCCCGCTGGGGCCCAGGTTGTCATGGCAGTTCAAGGAAGTTTCTCATTTTCTCTGCATGCCTACAACTCCAGTGATGGCAGGACTGCCGCCTCAATACGCATCATTCAGTGATGTGTTTTCCAAAGAAGCTGCTGACATCCTCCCTCCACACAGATCTTATGACTGCCATTCAGCTAAAACCAAACACTGAACCTCCAAAAGGATGTGTCTATCCATTCTCTGCAATAGAGAATAAGGCTATGTCTGAGTACATCAAGGAGAATTTACAGAAAGGTTTCATTAGACCTAAGTCGCCAGCTGGCAGGATTCTTCTTTGTGGGAAAGAAGGACGGAACCTTACGTCCTTGTATTGACTATCGAGCTCTGAACTAGATTATGATTAAAGACCATTACCCCCTGCCTTTAATCTCAGAGCTGTTTGACCTGCTTCAAGGGGCCAAGATATTTTTGAAACTAGTCCTGAAGGGGGGCCTACAACTTAGTCTGGATTTGCAGTGGTGATGAGTGGAAAACGGCTTTCAATACTCGAGACAGTCATTTTGAGTACTTAGTAATGCCCATTGGCCTGTGCAATGCACCTGCTGTGTTCCAGAACAATATGAATGACATTCTGCTGGATTTGTTGTACAAGAGTGTCGTAGTGTACCTAGATGACATCCTGATATTTCCTCAGAATCTGTCTACTAATCTAGGAGACATCAAGCAAGTTCTACTAAGACTTGAGAACACTGACTCTACATCAAACTATCCAAGTGCAAATTCCATAAAGACTCCGTGCCTTTTCTTGGCTACATTGTGTCTAAAGATGGCTTCCAGATGGATCCCCAAAGATTAGAAAGTATCAAGAATTGGTCCCAACCTACCAGCCAATGCTTCTAAATGGTCTGCGGAGGCCATTTCCACATTCGAAGATTTAAAGACTGCCTTTTCCATGGAACCATGCCTACATCATCCAGACCCCAACAAGCCATTCATCATAGAGGTTGATGCCTCTGACGTCGGTGTGGGGGCTGTTGTGAGCCAGACTGGAGATTCCAAGTCCTTACATCCCTGTTCTTTCTTCTCACGATGTTTCTCTCCAGCAGAAAAGAATTATGGGATTGGTGACAAAGAGCTCCTGGATATTAAGTTGGAATTTGAGGAATGGCGACCTTGGCTTGAAGGTGCTCAACATCAAATTACCGTGTTTATGGACCATAAGAATCTAGAGTATCTCCACCATGCGCAACATCTTAACCATAGACAAGTTCGATGGGTCCTTATTTTTCAACCGCTTTGACTTTGTGCTCAAATATCACCCCGGAGACAAGAACACCAGAGCTGATGCGCTAACGCGCTCCTTTCTCTCGGAGGATATTCCAGAAGAGACGCAGCACATAATCGATCCTAAGAAAGTCGTCTTAGCAGTTACTCATTCTGTGCCTGCTGGTAAAACCATTGTGCTAAAGCATCTCAGAAAGAAAGTGCTCTATTGGGCACACGATTCCAAGCTGGCTGGCCATCCTGGTCAATGCCGTACCCTGCTGAAGTTACAGAAGTATTATTGGTGGCCAACTATCAAGGAAGATACACTCTCTTATGTGACATCTTCTGCCAACTGTGCCAAGAACTGGCCAACCGTGGGGATTGCTGCTCCAGCTCCGGAACAGCCCTGGATGCACATCGCTACTGATTTTGTAGTTGATCTACCTCTTTCTGGAGGTATGAATACCATCTGGGTCACAGTTGACCGCTTCAGCAAGATGGCCCACTTTGTGGCACTGCCTGGCTTACCCTCAGCCTCGGAACTTGCAATGCTCTTCATAGTCCATATCTTTCACCTCCACAGCCTACCAAAGCACATAGTCTCAAATAGAGGATCACAGTTCATGGCAAGATTCTGGAAGACCCTGTGCAAACTCTTCAACATCTCTCTAGATTATACATCTGCCTATCATCCTCAATCTAATGGCCAAACAGAACGGATGAATAGGACCCTGAAACAGTTCATTTGGGCCTATGTGAGTTGCCGTCAGAATAACTGGGCCAAACTGTTACCATGGACTGAATTCACCATTAATTCTCATCCAGCAACATCAACTGGATCAACACCATTTGAAGTGGTATATGGACATTCACCATCACCGCCACTTCCACTGAAGCTCTCAGTGATGTCCCCAGCCCTGCAGCTCAATCCACTGCTGAAGAAATCCATCAATTATAGACTCAGACAAACAATGCTACTCAAAGCGAGTGATCGAGCCAAAAGGTTTTATGACGCTCATCATTCCAAAGCGCCTGTGTTTCAATCTGGTGGCAAAGCCTGGCTATCCACTAAGCACCTTAGACTGAAGTTACCCTCCTCTCAATTTGCTTCTAGCTACTTTGGACCATTTCCAATGCTCCAATGTCTTGGCAATGTTACCTACAGTCTGAAGTTACCACCTGGATTGAACATCCATAATGCTTTTCATGTTTCGCTTCTGAAACCACTCATCATCAGTGAATTCTCTTCCAAATCTCAGGAACCATCTCCTATCAATGCAGAAGATGACCTAGAATACAAGGTCAAAGTCATTCTTGATGTCCACAAATGAGGCAAAACCTGGGAATACCTTCTCTCATGGGAAGGTTTTGGCCCCGAGGAAAATTCTTGGGAGCCTCTGGCTAATATCCTTGACAAAGAGATGCTCCATCAGTTTCATCTCTCACATCCTTGGAAACCAAAACCTGGTACGTGCAGAGAAGATCGCCCTTTAAAGGGGGGTACTGTTGCAACCATCCCTTCCCGATGGATTCACTCCACCTACCTTTCTTTCTTTGCACCTCCTCTCACTATAGATGGATGCCTGGCTGCCGAGGTGTCTGCCATCCTCTCCGGCGTCCCTGGACCGGCTTAGGCGCTGCCTCCCACCATGCTAAGCTGGTACCTTACGACGCATGCGCCGTGCGGCCCTCACTCTTATTTCCTACTTGGCGCGAACCTCAGAAGCATCCCCCTGTGATGACGTGATGAGGCCCGGATATTTAAAGCCTACGAAGTTTGCTAGCCTTTGAGTTAGCAAGGGGAATCTTATAGATGGGATTCGCTCTCCGTACCCAGCTACTCTGCCTCTCCAATCTTCCATTGAACTCTTAACGCTAACGGGGTACCCACTCCTCGGGGGCCTCACATGCTTTTCAGGTCGCTATCAGGAAAACGGTACTCGCTCCTCAAGGGCCCATGTTCCCTGACTCGCTGCCTGCTCCTACCTTCTCTTCTGCCTGGAAGGATTCACTATCTTCAACACCAGTGAGTACTACCATCTTCACCTCAGACCTGTTCCCTGGAACCAGGTACTCGCTCCTCGAGGGCCTGCCTCCTTTCCAGCCCTAGTGCCATCTCCTACATGGAATCGCTGTGTGAGTACATTACCTTCAAGCATCTCAGCTCTCAGGAATCAGGTACTCACTTCTCGAGGTCCTGCTCTCCCTATCCTGGGGTTCTCCATACTGGGGCTTTGTGCATATTCCACTGTACTCATTATTCTCAGTTCTTTCCACTACAGCACTGCTTCTGTAGGAGTCGCTGTTCCAGCGCCTGAGGGATACTAGCCCAGCTGGGCTACTTCTGCTGCTCACTACTGCCACCTCTGGTGGCTTCATCACATTGTCTAATACAAGATCAATCTCTGTGTTTGTGTGTCCTGAGCTGTGGCCCCTCACGGGACTTCCCCCCGTGGGTGTGGTCAGCTGCCACAGTGTCCAAGGCTCCATCTAAACCTCAGTATTTATAACATTAGCATATTGCAACCTTCACTCCAGCCATCAGGTCTGTCCAATATAGGGGCATGAAATACCTCCCTAAGGGTGAGAGGTTTGAAATCTGCTCATTCCTGATTTCCTCAAGTACATTGGTTTCTTCTAATGTTGTACCTCAGGTTAATATAATAGATGCTACCATTTTAGAGGAAGCACCTAGAGTGATTAATATTTCATTTAATTCCTCCTCTTGAGGTGCAACTGACACTAATTTATAGGGATGTGAATCGTGTCCTCGATCGTCTTAACGATCGATTTCGGCTGGGAGGGGGAGGGAATCGTATTGTTGCCGTTTGGGGGGGTAAAATATCGTGAAAAATCGTTAAAAATCGTTAAAAATCGAAAAATCGAAAAATCGAAAAACCGGCACATTAAAACCCCCTAAAACCCACCCCGACCCTTTAAATTAAATCCCCCACCAAATAACTTAAATAACCTGCGGGTCCAGCGGCGGTCCGGAACGGCAGCGGTCCGGAACGGGCTCCTGCTCTGAATCTTGTCGTCTTCAGCCGGCGCCATTTTCCAAAATGGCGCCGAAAATGGCGGCGGCCATAGACGAAAAAGATTGGACGGCAGGAGGTCCTTCCGGACCCCCGCTGGACTTTTGGCAAGTCTCGTGGGGGTCAGGAGGCCCCCCACAAGCTGGCCAAAAGTTCCTGGAGGTCCAGCGGGGGTCAGGGAGCGATTTCCCGCCGCGAATCGTTTTCGTACAGAAAATGGCGCCGGCCATACGCGTATGGCCGGCGCCATTTTCGTACGGAAAATGGCGCCGGCAGGAGATCGACTGCAGGAGGTCGTTCAGCGAGGCGCCGGAACCCTCGCTGAACGACCTCCTGCAGTCGATCTCCTGCCGGCGCCATTTTCCGTACGAAAACGATTCGCGGCGGGAAATCGCTCCCTGACCCCGCTGGACCTCCAGGAACTTTTGGCCAGCTTGTGGGGGGCCTCCTGACCCCCATGAGACTTGCCAAAAGTCCAGCGGGGGTCCGGAAGGACCTCCTGTCGTCCAATCTTTTTCGTCTATGGCCGCCGCCATTTTCGGCGCCATTTTGGAAAATGGCGCCGGCTGAAGACGACAAAATTCAGAGCAGGAGCCCGTTCCGGACCGCTGCCGTTCCGGACCGCCGCTGGACCCGCAGGTTATTTAAGTTATTTGGGGGGGGGTTCGGGAGGGTGGGGGATTTAATTTAAAGGGTCGGGGGTGGGTTTTAGGGGGTTTTAGTGTGCCGGCTCACGATTCTAACGATTTATAACGATAAATCGTTAGAATCTGTATTGTATTGTGTTCCATAACGGTTTAAGACGATATTAAAATTATCGGACGATAATTTTAATCGTCCTAAAACGATTCACATCCCTACTAATTTATGTTCAATTACCTTAATGGATGTCTGGAAAATGATCCTTAAAATGGATAGGACCCTGACCGAAATTTCATCCCAATTTATCCAACTTATGGCTAACTTTAAAGCTTTTCAGTTGATCATGAGTCTCATATATCCGCATTGGAATATACTATTTTATCTGTGACTCCTCAAGTTTCATTATTGCAGAGGTTTAGTGTTAATTTTGTTAAAGATAGCTTAATTTATCATAATCTGTCAGAGAGATCAAAGAATATCTAGAGGAGTTAAAACCTTTGGGGTAGATTTTCAAACGAGCGCGAACAGCCTACTTTTGTTTGCGCTCCAGGCGCAAACAAAAGTACGCTGGATTTTAGTAGATACGCGCATAGTCGCGCGTATCGGCTAAAATCCTGGATCGGCGCGCGCAAGGCTATCGATTTCGTATAGCCTGCGCGCGCCGAGCCGCGCAGCCTACCCCCGTTCCCTCCTAGGCCGCTCCGAAATCGGAGCGGCCTAGAAGGGAACTTTCCTTTGCCCTCCCCTCACTTTCCCCTCCCTTCCCCTACCTAACCCACCCGCCCGGCCCTGTCTAAACCCCGATCCTACCTTTGTCGGGGGATTTACGCCTCCCAGAGGGAGGCGTAAATCCCCGCGCACCAGCGGGCCTGCTGCGCGCCGGGCCGCGACCTGGGGGCGGGTACGGAGGGCGCGGCCACGCCCCCGGACCGTAGCCACGCCCCGTACCCGCCCCCAAAACGCTGCCGACACGCCCCCGGAACGCCGCGACGACCGGGCCCGCCCCCCGACACGCCCCCCTCCGAGAACCCCGGGACTTACGCGAGTCCCGGGGCTCTGCGCACGCCGGGAGGCCTATGTAAAATAGGCTTCCCGGCGCGCAGGGCCCTGCTCGCCTAAATCCGCCCGGTTTTGGGCGGATTTAGGCGAGCAGGGCTCTGAAAATCTACCCCTTTGTTTTTTGAATTTTCCTGTTTCTACACAATTATTACCAGTAGATTTACTCAAGAAATCTGGTAGGGAAATTATGAGTAAACCTGAAGAGCATCATAAGGCTCTTTCCAACATATATTATACGTATATCTGGGTTTAGAAGAGATGAAGTAGGCAATGAAGGGTGGACCGATGTTTTGTCACCGGTAAGCCCCCATTTATCAACCTTTTTGGAAACTTCTATTGATGAGATCCCTCTTAGAGCTACACTGTTAGTGTCTTTCTGTGCTGAAAGTCATAAAAATCTAATTCTTCAGAAATATTTTAAAAACAAAGATTTCCTATTTTGCGGTAATAAAATTCAAATAGTTCCTGATGTGGCCTGGGTGACTCAGCCTCATAAGAAGCATTTCCTGCAATTGACAAACAGGATAGTTTCCTTAGGTGCTAACTTTTTAAAACATTTTCCTGTAAATGTTTAGTGACATCAAAATAATAAGTTTGTTTTTTCTGATTTCTACATCTCAAGACATTTTTTGCTGACAAGAATGGATAACTGGTATGAGTCAGACAGTAGTAGGACTGTGGGAGGTAAAGTAAATGTATTTCTCCCCTTATTTGGGTTCTCTCTGTTACTTGTGATATATTTATTTTCCTATTAAAAAATATGTATAGGTATCCCCTAGGATTTAAAGGGCACTCTTTCTTCTGAATCTAATGTTTTCTTTAAAAATATGTCATGTTAAGGTTGTAAATGTATTAATGTTTAAAATTAATGATTCAATAAAACATTAATTAGAAAAATAAGCTTGTAAGAGAGGTAAACCTCAACTGATTTTCAGAAAACTGTGTTTGTGAGGAGCTAACTACTAGAGATGTGTATCGTGTGATCGATCGTCTTAACGATCGATTTCGGCTGGGGGGGGAGGGAATCGGATCGTCGCGGTTTTGTGTTTTTAAATATCGTGTAAATCGTAAATTGGGGGAGGGCGGGAAAACCGGCACACTAAAACATCCCTAAAACCCACCCCGACCCTTTAAAATAAATCCCCCACCCTCCCGAACCCCCCCAAAATGTCTTAAATTACCTGGGGTCCAGTAGGGGGGTCCCGTTGTGATCTTCCACTTCGGGCGTCAGGCGCGTTGATAGAAAATGGCCCCGGCGCTACCTTTGCCCTGTCATATGACAGGGCAAAGGTAGCGCCGGGGCCATTTTGGTTCCTGTTCCCCGACGTCACGAGCATAGGAGATCGCTCCCGGACCCCCGCTGGACCCCCAGGGACTTTTGGCCAGCTTGGGGGGGCCTCCTGACCCCCACAAGACTTGCCAAAAGTCCAGCGGGGGTCCGGGAACGACCTCCTGCACTCAAATTGTGTTGCCGTATGGCCGGCGCCATTTTGCTGTACGGCAATATGGTGCCGTACAGCAAAATGGCGCCATACAGCAAAATGGCGGTGCCAATGGCGCCGGCCGTACGGCAACACGATTCGAGTGCAGGCGATAGCGTGATCCAAGGCAATAACCAAATAATCTTTTTCACTGGACTCCGATAAGAGTGATCGTATCATATTACCGGACATGTGCAATTAACAAGTTACCTAATGATTTAGAAGTTTTTTCAGACTCATCGCCACGATAGCTATTACTATGCATCGTATGAAGGTAAACTTGTTTCAATAATGAGATATACCATATAACAGGTCTACATATATTATGTGATTATTTTACATGCTATTTATTATGGTTCTATGATAGGCATGTAGTGCAGCTGTAAAGATGTATGTACTCAGAAAATGCAGGGAATTTTGCTTGTTGCTATAGCTAGTATCTCTTACAATCCTGGTGTGATCTGTGACCACCTTTAAATCACATAGGCTAAGCACTCCTGCGCCAAACAGCTTGAAAATAGTTCCATTTCCAATGTCAGTCCTCACATTTCTGTGCTTTCATGCTTGCAGGCCCTTGCTGATCAACATGCCTGTCACGACTTGTTGGGAATCAGGAAGAGCTGCCATCCTCTAGGCTGTACCTCATGTGATGAAAGTGACTTTTACAGTTAGTAGTGAGCAGGGCAGGTGTGCTCCAACACTGTCAGTGATCTGGTCTGTGTATAGCATTATGGCTAGAGAAACTGTTCTCAGATGATGACTTAATGAGCCTACAAGCAGGCTCCATAGTGAACAGGAAACAGTAGGGATGTAAATCGTTTTTTGACGATTTAAAATATCGTCCGATATATTTTAAATCATCAAAAATCGTTAGGGCCACGATACAATACCAATTCCCCCGATTTATCGTCAAAAAATCGTAAATCGGGGGAAGGGGGAGGTCAGGAAAACCGGCACACTAAAACACCCTAAAACCCACCCAGACCCTTTAAATTAAATCCCCCACCCTCCCGAACCCCCCCCCCCCCCAAATGCCTTAAATTACCTGGGGGTCCAGCGGCGGTCCGGAACGGCCTCCTGCAATTGAATCGTGTTGTCTTCAGCCGGCGCCATTCTGCGCCGCCATTTTGGAAAATGCGGCGCAAAATGGCGGCGGCCATAGACCAACACGATTCGACTGCAGGAGGTCGTTCCGGACCCCCGCTGGACTTTTGGCAAGTCTTGTGGGGGTCAGGAGGCCCCCCCAAGCTGGTTAAAGTCCCTGGGGGTCCAGCGGGGGTCCGGGAGCGATTTCCTGCCGCGAATCGTTTTCCGTACGGAAAATGGCGCCGGCAGGAGATCGACTGCAGGAGGTCGTTCAGCGGGGGTTCAGCGGGGGTTCCGGACCCCCGCTGAACGACCTCCTGCAGTCGATCTCCTGCCGGCGCCATTTTCCGTACGGAAAACGATTCGCGGCAGGAAATTGCTCCCGGACCCCCGCTGGACCCCCAGGGACTTTTGGCCAGCTTGGGGGGGCCTCCTGACCCCCACAAGACTTGCCAAAAGTCCAGCGGGGGTCCGGAACGACCTCCTGCAGTCGAATCGTGTTGGTCTATGGCCGCCGCCATGTGGCGCCGCCATTTTGCAAAATGGCGGTGCAGAATGGTGCCGGCTGAAGACAACACGATTCAATTGCAGGAGGCCGTTCCGGACCGCCGCTGGACCCCCAGGTAATTTAAGGCATTTGGGGGGGGGGGGTTCGGGAGGGTGGGGGGTTTAATTTAAAGGGTCGGGGGTGGGTTTTAGGGTGTTTTAGTGTGCCGGTTTTCCTGCCCTCCCCCTTCCCCTGATTTAGCTACGGACCGCCGCTGGACCCCCAGGTAATTTAAGGCATTTGAGGGGGGTTCGGGAGGGTGGGGAATTTAATTTAAAGGGTCGGGGGTGGGTTTTAGGGGGTTTTAGTGTGCCGGTTCACGATTTTAACGATTTTCACGATACTCTAAACACCCAAACGGCGACGATACGATTCCCTCCCCCTCCCAGCCGAAATCGATCGTTAAGACGATCGAGGACACGATTCACATCTCTAGGAAACAGTGCTGAATGTATAGGCCTATGGTCCCAGAGGTCTCATGTGGTTGCCATGATGGCTGATGGCCTTTTTGGTCTCTTGCCAGACACCCATTTAGTGCCACCTAAGCCCTGGAGGGGCCCATGTCAGTATCACCAAATTAGGTGTCATATATGCCTCTGACAGATGTGTTTTATGTGGCCAGAAATAGATAATCTGTGCCGAGGAAGGAATCAGACTACTTCATTAGAAGTTATGGGCAAGCAGCCACTTACATCATTGTTGTTTGATGACAAACATTCCAGGAAAATATGCATTGCCCATGTGTAGGTGCAGGAAGTGCTGCAGGTAGTCCGTACTCAAGTGTGAGTGTGCGACTCGGTGAGTGACGTGATATGTTAGTGTTTGTCACTCTCTGTGTCTGGGTGCTGTTTCACTCAGAGGTCCCTCCATTACCACAGCAATCCATACCCCAGAGCAGGCAGTGTGTGTGTGCTCTAATTTTGCACACACAGGACAGCAGTGATCAAGTGCTTGCACTCTTGAGAAGGGGCGCCTCTGACAGTTGAGCATATGGGCTGCAGAATGATTGGCCTCACGCCTTGTACTCTAAGATTTCCCATAGCACACTCACAGTTTATACCTAGCGTTGAGAAGGGGCAGAGGTCTGAAAGTTACCACCATGGTACATCAAATATACAGTCTTACGTGTACATATTAGTTGACATTTCCCTGTCATGCACTCCAGGAACAAGATGGCAGTCGCGAGTGGCCACGCTATCCTGTGAACGGCAGGGAGGTCGGCAGTGGTTAGTGAAGGACGCCATTCTTCCAATGACTGACAAAGTAGCAAGAAAAGAGGTGAGCATGAGAGGTCACAGCCATCTGCGACCGACAGGCGCAACACACTGGAAGAAGAATCTTTTCAGAATAAGACTAAAGACTGCACCCTATGGAGCTCACAGGTCTGGAAGTCTGGCTTGCCCTCGGCCTCCTCACCTTTATGAAGGGATTGAAAACAGGGCCATTTGTGCTGACTTTGGCCCACAGCTGGAACTCTGACCTCCTGATGACATCCCTTAACCACAGTTTTGGTCTCCAATGGCTCATATAAAATGCACTATAACACAAACACTAATTACTACCTCCTCCCACCAAGTAAGCACCACATCAAATCCCTCAGATGTACTTGACTCAGATTCCTTTATGTCTGTAACATAACTTATACTTGCAGACGCTCATTCAATCAAAGAGTTTTGGGTTAGATTTTAAAAGATTGTGCGCATCCATATGCACACGATTTTATCACATGCATACCCTGGCACATGCATGTTATAAAATGCCAGCTCGGCACAGGCAAGGGGGGAGGATTTTCGCTGTTACGCATGGTGACGCATCGGGACCTTCCCCGGTTCCCTTCCAGTCTGCTCCAATTAAGGAGCGGACTGGGAGGGAACTTCCCGATCCCCTAGTCTGACCTCCCTTCCCCTTCCCCTATCCCACCCTCCCTCTATCCCTATCCTAACCCCCCCCCCCCAAATGTGTTGTCTTACCTTTTATACCTGCTTCGAGCAGGCGCAAGTTGCGCACGCCGGCACCCTGCTGGCATGTGATCTCCCAGCACAGCAGTAAATGGCCGCTGTGCTGGGCGCCTCTGGCCCTACCCCTCCCTGCCCCCTTCACCAATCCCAGGACTTTCATGATTAAGTTTTTTAAAATCTACCCCTTAACATTTACTTTCAACATATACTACATTCATCCTGTATTATGTTTCCATTTATAATTGTATTTGAATCTATAATATGTATTGCCTGTGAATTGTAACTGAATTCCATTTACAAATGTACTCTACACATGTAGTATAAACTAAAGTCCCATTCAGTTCTAACATGCTTTGTACTCTATGCTGTGTAAAGCTTGATATAAATGATGATGATGATTTCTGACTTTAATTCTTAGAATTGGTGATTATGACTAGAAGATGATTCATCTTTAATATGATTGTCCACACTTATTCTACTTCATGAAAAGTGTTTGTTGCAGAATTGGAAGATAACAGGTATTTTCAGGTGTATGCAAAGCATTTTTTTCCACAGAAACTTTATTTACATTCAAAGCAGTTGCAAAATCCATGACAAATTTTACCCAACACAATTTTGAAGAATGAAAGTATTTGAAATCCTTGATCTTGAATATTAGATAAAAGGTCTATAAATATAAAGTAAAGCGCACTTCAAGCCTGATAGACAATTTGAAGACTGCCGCTTTTGAGTGGTGGGGTACTAGAAGAATACACAAGCTGTGACACAAGTATTATTATTGTCCTTTCTCCACCTATATCTATTTTCTTCACGTTATTATTTTAGAATCTCTTGAATTTAATGAAAATTCAAGGGAATACATAATTACAAAACTTCAGATTGTCACAGAATTAACTTTGCCATAATTCTCAGAAGTATTAATAATTTCAGTTGATTGTCAGGTACTTCCTGTTATTCCTATTAGGCTTCATTATAATAATATAGCACTTGGGTATAAAAATACAGCCTAACAGTCCAGTACTGGAGGCCAGGATAGCAAACATCTCTACCACCACCATGTACTTTCCGCTAGTGCTCAGGTAGGTTGGGATGAAGGACACCCAAACACTACAGAACACCACCATGCTGAAGGTGATATACGTGGCCTCATTGAAGCCTTCAGGTAGATTTCTTCCTAGATAAGCTACTATGAAGCTGGTAGCAGCCAGAAGACCCAGATAACCCAAGACACAGTAAAATGAAATTATTGACCCTTCATTACATTCCAATAGTATTGTTCCAAATTCTGATTGCATGTTAAGATATGGGAATGGGGGAGCAGTGGTCAACCAGACAAGGCACACAACAACTTGAATAAGGGAACAGGAAAGGACAATAGAGTTTGAGACCCTGGAACCCAACCATTTCTGGAGCTTACTTCCTGGTCTGGTAGCTTGGAAGGCTATGACCACAATGATTGTTTTTGCCAGTATGGAGGAGAGACAGATGGAGAAGATAATCCCAAAGGCACTCTGTCGGAGTATGCAGGTCACCTGATCAGGACGGCCAATGAATAACAAGGAACAGAGGAAGCAGAACATGAGAGAGAAAAGGAGAATATAACTGAGGTCCCGATTGTTGGCTCTCACTATAGGAGTGTCCCGATAATTAATGAAGATTCCCAGAATAGCAGCAGTGATAAGGAAAAAGAAAATGCTGAAGAATGTCAAAGCTGTACCCAAAGGTTCATCATAGGTCAAATACTGAATTGCTTTTGGGATACAGGAAGTTCTATCCTTATTGGGCCATTGATCCTCTGGGCATCTGGAACAGCTGTCCATATCTGTTAAGGAAAAAATATGTCCTTAAATTTGAACACTCATCAATGCACTTCTCAAATATTTAAGAATATTGCAGTGTTGAATTACAATATCGATTAGACAATCCAAACATTTTGGAACCAATATTCAAAGAGATCAATCCATCTAATTCTGGATTTAGATGTCTAGATCCCCAAGATGACAATTTCTCCTTATAGTGTAGATTCAATTAGATGCCTAATTTCATTGTTATAATCTGTCTCTTTCACTCTGATTATGCTACCACATCACTCATCCACTCACTTAACACCTTCCATTTAGATTGTTGCAACTTGATCTTATTGGGCCTCTCATTGAACTAACTTTCTCCATTGCAATCTAATCAATATGTAGCCAAACAGCTTATTTTCTTTCAGTCTTACTATGTCTATGTATCCTCTCTTTGCAAGCCACTACTTTAGTTCTCCCTCTGCTTCAGCAGATAGTTTAACCTTCCATTTTTCCTTCAAATGCATTCATTCTGCAGCTCCTCATTATCTATCATTTCTCCCTTACATCCTTTCTTTTGATCTCAATTCATCGGGTAATTTACTCTTATCTGTAGCTCCCTCCTCCACCATCATTTCTCACCTCAGTACATTCTACCTTGCTGCACCATATGCATGGATTAGACATGTTGAGTTGGTGCAGTAATGCTCTCTCTCTCACCACAATCAAACCTGGTATGAAAACAAATCTTATTGCTTACTATACTAATTTTTAAGGGTAGCATTTTATTTTAATGATGAGAGTTTTTATACTTTTAGTTATAGTTTTAGATTTTATAATATGATAATATGTATTCTTTTTTCATCTTTTCAACCGGTTTTTCACGTTTTATATTATGTTTTATTCTTTGTGAACCATTGAGATGGATTCTTCCATTCAACGATATATAAAACTGTTTAAATTAAAAAATAAATAAATAAACAAATAAATAAATAAATACATCCTTTTGAGGCTGCTTTTAAATCCTACCCACTTCTCTGTGATAAATAAACTTCCCATTGACTCTTTTATGTAATTTATTTTGCAGTGATTTGATAGTAAACCTCTCTGAGCAGGGACTATGTCTTGAGATTATCTGTACAGTGTACATAATTGCATATATCTAGGAGCACGTTATACATGATAAATAGTAGTAAAATTAGCAGCAGTTTTAGTTGGCAGCTATTGCTTTCCAATCAAAATAATGTCCATTTTATGAGCAAGGTTAGGAGAGGGGAAAATGTAAGTTTGTTAGAACTGCTTTTCATCGCTAGTTGCTGAACACAGCTAACCAAACCTTTGTGTAGAAAGTGGAGGTTTCTATTCAGGAGTTCATGTGTTAGCTGGGTAAAGTTATGTTGACATCAGCAACTTATCTTTCCTGGTTGTGGCTGTAATGTAGCATAAGATATTTGGATAAGACATATCTGACTTTCTTAAATGTTCAGCTAAAGGCTGAGAAATGTCCATTATGGATTCTTTTTCAAAAGCATAGTTAACAGTTGTAAAAACAGAATTCAATTGCATATGCAAATTTGGGATTGCCAAAAGCCAAAATATTTCACAAAATTGTATTTCCTGCATGCATTTAGCTGAGGAATTATGGGGGGATTCTAAGTGGCTTATTGAGATCATACTAAGGGGCAGATTTTAAAAGTTATGTGCGCGGCCTACATTTGTGTGCACTACCCGGTGTGCACAAATGTAAGACCAATTTTATAACATGCGCGCGCAGTCATGCGCATGTAATAAAATCAGGGGTCTGTGCGTGCAAGGGGGTGCACACTAGTGCAACTTGCACGCTCCAAGACCTCGGGGAGACCAGCTGGCTTTTCCCGTTCCCCCACACCTTCCCCTCCCTTCCCCTACCGGTCCCGCTCCCCAGCCAAAAAAAACCACCCTCTTACCTTTGTTGTGGAAGTTACGCCTGCCAAGTACTGGCGCATGATCCCCGGCCCAGCATCCGTACAGAGGCCTCTGGCCATGCCCACGCTCCGCCTCAGATCACCCCCGCCCCATCCTCACCCCTTTTTTCAAGCCCTGGGACATATGTGCGTCCCGGGACTTTATGCGCGCCACCAGGCCTTTTGAAAATAGGCTAGGCGCGCGTAGGGCTTTTAAAATCTACCCCAAAGGATTTATAAACTGGAAAACTCAAAACCCTTCTAATAATGCATGCAAATAGATAAAACCAAGTCTATATCCTGTGCGGTTCCGCACAGGAGACTGGTGAATAAAACAAGAAGCTTGGGAGTGAGTGCCGAGGTGGTGACCTGGATTGCAAATTGGTTGACGGACAGAAGACAATGTGTGATGGTAAATGGAACCTTCTCTGAAGAGATAGCGGTTTTAAGTGGTGTACCGCAAGGATCGGTGTTGGGACCGGTCCTGTTCAATATCTTTGTGAGCGACATTGCGGACGGGATAGAAGGTAAGGTTTGTCTTTTTGCGGATGACACAAAGATCTGCAACAGAGTGGACACGCCGGAAGGAGTGGAGAGAATGAGACGAGATCTAAGGAAACTGGAAGATTGGTCGAAGATATGGCAGCTGAGATTCAATGCCAAGAAGTGCAAAGTCATGCATATGGCGAGTGGAAATCCGAATGAACTGTATTCGATGGGCGGGGAAAGGCTGATGTGCACGGAGCAGGAGAGGGACCTTGGGGTGATGGTGTCTAATGATCTGAAATCGGCAAAACAATGCGACAAGGCGATAGCTAAAGCCAGAAGAATGCTGGGCTGCATAGAGAGAGGAATATCGAGTAAGAAAAGGGAAGTGATTATTCCCTTGTACAGGTCCTTGGTGAGGCCTCACCTGGAGTACTGTGTTCAGTTCTGGAGACCGTATCTTCAAAAAGACAAAGACAAGATGGAGGCGGTACAGAGAAGAGCGACCAGGAAGGTGGAGGATCTTCATCGGATGACGTACGAGGAGAGATTGAAGAATCTAAATATGTACACCCTGGAGGAAAGGAGGAGCAGAGGTGACATGATACAGACTTTCAGATACTTGAAAGGTGTTAATGATCAAAAGACAACGACAAACCTTTTCCGTAGGAAAAAAATCACCAGAACCAGGGGTCACGATTTGAAGCTCCAGGGAGGAAGATTCAGAACCAATGTCAGGAAGTATTTCTTCACGGAGAGGGTGGTGGATGCCTGGAATGCCCTTCCTGAGGATGTGGTGAAGACCAGAACTGTGAAGGACTTCAAAGGGGCGTGGGATAAACACTGTGGATCCATAAAGTCAAGAGGCCGCCAATGAAGAGTGGGTGACTCGCCAGAATGAGGGCTACTGCCTGGAGTCAATACCCTTATTAAATAAACATACACATGCTTACTGTGACTCCAACATCGCTCTAAGCTTCAACAGCAAGAGGAAATGTGGAAAAAGGGATTCACACTCACAAAGAGGGGAGTAGCTGGCTTGTTACGGCGGTTACTACCCCAAATCAAATAAGTCTGATACTTCACTTTCAATGCATATACAGCATAGTTCTCTGATTCAATGGCAGGGGAGAAGAAAAACCGATACTTCACACATCTAGCAGAGCTCTCTGCTTCAACGGCAGGGGAGAAAATGAGGGTTCGCACTCACAGAACGGGGAGTAGCTGGCTTGTTACGGTGGACTGGTTACTACCCCAAACCAAATGTGCCTGATACTTCACTTTCGATGCACATCCAGCATGGCCCTCTGCTTCAACAGCATGGGAGAAGACTGATACTTCACGCGTATCCAGCATAGCTCCCTGCTTCAACGGCAGGGGAGAAGAAAAACAACCAATAAGGGCTGTATAACATAGGCTGGGTAAAACAAATAAGCATGGGTGTAGCTTGCTTATTGCGGCGGCTACTACCCCGAACTAATCAAGCTAGATATTTCACTTGGATGCAGCTCCATCACTGCTCTCTACATTAAAACTGGGGGTGGAAGGGAAATAGAACCAAGAGCTAAGAGAAACAGATAAGTATGAGAGAAAAAATGTGTGAAGCTTGCTGGGCAGACTGGATGGGCCATTTGGTCTTCTTCTGCCGTCATTTCTATGTTTCTATGTTTCTATATATATCAACCTGCTCTGAAAAGATGGATCCATTTGGTAAACTTCTATTATTTAAGGTCTCTGATCATTTTCTAATGGCTTGTTGGACCCTAAATAATTTGTTTGTTTCCTGATTTTAAACTTCTCCATCTATGAAAACTCAATATGATGTACAGAAATAATATATATTAAGTATAACATAATTTGTTAATGCTCTTTTAACTGAATAGCTAACATTTATGGAAACACAATCATGTAGTCAAGCCATACATACTGGAATAAAAATAACTTCCTAATAGCAGGCATTGCACCTGCACTATGCCCCTCAGCTTTGCTTACAAATATCACTCTTGCATATGTTTTAATAAATCTTAAGTCCAATAAAATCCAGGATCGGCGTGCGCAGGGGGGTGCCCAATTGTGCAGCCTACGTGTGCCGAGCCGAGCAGCTTGCCTCGTTCCCTCCGAGGCCGCTCCGAAATCGGAGCGGCCTCGGAGGAAACTTTTTTCCACCCCCCCACCTTCCCCTCCCTTCCTCTACCTATCCCCATCTAACCCACCCCCCAGCCCTAACTAAATCCCCCCCTACCTTTGTTGAGAAAGTTACGCCTTCCCAAGGCAGGCGTAACTTGCACACGCTGGCTGGCCAGGCCCTGACACAGGCTGCTGTGTCGGGGCACTCAGCCACACCCCCGGACTGCCACCGGACCGCGGCCCCGCCCATGGACCCGCTACCGGACCTCCCATTTTTCGAAGCCCCAGGACATACGCGCGTCCCAGGGCTTGTGCGCACTGCCGAGCCGATGCAAGATACAATGACTTACACCATACACTTAGACGTACAATCAGTATGGTTGTGTGACTAATTCTTTGATGTCTGGGGAATATTATTACCGGAGGACGGGGATGAACAACGCTGAACTGATACCATTATGGCCCCATGAGGAAAGTGTTTAACCGAAACACGTACCGTGTCGGGCAGCTTGTCAGAAATACCTCAAGGCACTAAGTCAAACTGTTTCTTCACAATAAAAGCTAAGTAGCTGAAATTTCACAATGCAATGTGGAAAAATGATATATTGAAGAATGATTAAGATCATAAGAACATAAGAACATAAGATTCTTGAAGTAAGTCAAAAGATATGCAATAACTTCAATAATTGATTTTATTCACTTACAATGGTGCATTGACACGAATGGGAAAGAAAAATATTTGAATGACCAATGATTATATGAAGTGTGATGCTACATGCTATCCTGCATAAAAACAGCACATAACGGCCAAATGATTGTGCAAAT
The DNA here is from genome assembly GCF_901001135.1 of Rhinatrema bivittatum. Taxonomy (NCBI): domain Eukaryota; kingdom Metazoa; phylum Chordata; class Amphibia; order Gymnophiona; family Rhinatrematidae; genus Rhinatrema; species Rhinatrema bivittatum. Next base: position 631,428 of record NW_021820334.1, on the reverse strand, counting down.
GTTGCACCACTAAGAGCCTAGTATGAGGTCATTTAAATAACAAAAATTTGTTTTGAGTTAATCACTTGGGACAATTATTTTGGAAAACAGAGGTACTTTGGTCTTCCATGTTTACCCACTATTGTTAATACCTCACTTGAAAACAGTGAAAAGTTTGGACATTGGATATTATTCCTTTCCAGTAATCATCTGCTGGCAATGAAACAGGATCTGCAATTAAAATGACCGACTGGAAGTCTGCACTCTGTAGATGGGCCAGATAAAACTGCCTTGGAAACATTTTCTTTAGCATTCCTGCCCTGTGTAAAGGCAAATCAAGATAGCTTCCCAAAACCATGATGCCATGTTAAAATATGCTAATGCTTCCTAATAAAAGAAGAGATGTCTCTTGATCTAGTGGAATGTCTCAGCACACATTTTGGATAAGCATCTTCCCTATAAGATAGGTATTCCAAAGGCAAATCACGACTGGCATATAGTGTTCTTTTATACCTTGATTTAATCCGTTGAAGTGGAAACTCTCTATTGAAAAAATGTTCCATGATATTTCGAGCCTGATGTTTGAATTTTGGTTCATCTGAATACAATCTCATAAGACACAGAAATTGACTGATAGGTAAACTTAAACTTTGAAAGTTAGTTTATTTAGTTCCATTCTGCAACTTTTACAATGAATTGATATACTGATGGTATGGTCCCTAAACATCAGCTGGATTCAGGAAAGGACAATATAGAAGGATTATATTCCATAATAAGGAATTGAAGATGTGGATAAAAAAAATTGATCTGTTGCTGAAAATGACCTAATTCTTTGACAGATGCAGTAATTAGAAAAGTAATCAGATCTCAGACTGTTGTATGGATGGAGATCCTACAACTTATGAATCCCTGTCAGCTGTAGCTCTCTACTTTGTAATGCCTCCATGGAAGCAGCCCCCACCAGTCTTTGCAGCACCACCATCCTGGATAGTGCAGCTCAAGGCCATAGGTCTGCTTGGCCCATCAATTGCTCCATCACTATCCATTCTGATTCCACTTCCTATTGTGGTCCCATCACCCACTCCTATGCCAGCTTCACCAGCACCCCCACCACAGACAGATGTTCTTTCCTTCTCTGAGGACCAAGGTGAAGGAAGATGAGATGCACACAACTGCTCTGAGGTCACCTTCTCAGCAGCCTCAGAGACTCCAGGTCTCTCTGAGGGCAACATTAGCTGTGATTGGACACTGCTGTGGAAGAATACAATATTGGGGTAGGCTGAGGCAGCTGAGGATCTACCATGAAAATGGAGGCAGCCAAGGAAGCAATATATATTTTTTAATGTAAATTTTAAATATAATCCTGTTACGGGACCAGGCCGTGCCGCTGTCCTTCCTTCTACCTCGGGGCTGGCCCGGCCTGAACGGACTCCTCTTTGGCCTGGTAGGCCCGACCAGCGTCCTGCCGTGGCTCTCCCTGTGTGAGGGAGATGCCGCCGACCCAACGTGCTTGGCCCCACCCCCTAGGCACGCACGGGCCCGGGAGCTGGAGCCTTAAAGGGGCCAGCATGGGAAATACGAGGAGGGCGCACCAGATGACATCAGATGCTGCAGGGTATTTAAACCCTGCAGCTTTACTAGGACAGGACCTTGCAAGGAGGTTCACTCTTCGGAGGATCTAGTTGTGTTTACTGCTTCCCAGTTCATGACTACTTGCAACGTCTGACTTCTGGTTTCTGACCCAGGCTTCATTCTTCGACGCCGACTTCAGCTTCCCCTTTGCCAACAGGTATCCAGTTCTTATTGGCCTGGAGGATTCTCCTAAGTCCCAGCGGCTCGGGCTCTCATGGGCTCCTCCCGGGGGAGCCACGTCCTTCTGAGGGTGAAGACTCTTCTAGCCTCCTGGGCCCTGCTGTCCTCATCTTCCATCTCTTCGGCTGCTTCCTGGATCATTGGTCGCATAGGGTCCCGCCTAAGTCCAAGAGGTCTGGGTCCCTACGGGCTCCTCCTGGGGGGACCTCGGACATCCAGTGATGAAGCCTTCTTCGGAATCTCTTTTCAGCGTTGCCTCCTGGCTGCGACGCTCACTGTGGGTCTCCACAGCACAACACCTGCAGTCGCAAATGGCCCAAGGGTCCACGATCCTAACAAATCCACACATAAAGCACTCCATATAAATACATGCTTCCTTTCCTGTAGTACCTGCTGTTGAATCTGGTGATGAATCTCTGGTAATGTATCTCCTCCTCTTCTTTGTCAGATGATTTTATGTCCCTGTGAAGTAGACAGACCTCTAATTTGACAACGTTATGATGCATATCGAAGGTGGAAAGATCCCAGGGACCTTAGCAAGGTTGTAAAGAAAACATCCCTCAGATCTGAAACATGTTTTGATTAGATCAAAGGGTCTCTCTATGACAGTCCTGGTCTGCTCATGGTCTCTGTTGTAACAAACATCAGCAGTAGTCTATGGATTATGCAATGGGATAATGAGCCAAGTTTTGTGTAGATATCCTCTATCAACTGTAGTAAAAAAACAGAGAAGAGCGGAGTCAGAAAACCCTTAGTGTTGGGCAGTGTGGTAATTCTTTTGACAAGGTTAGAGCAGTCCTCTTGGACCAATGTTGTCACTCTACCTAGATAGGTAGGAGACAAAAAGAAGATGCTAGTTGCTGTGTGGTGGTAGTGATACGTGTATTCTTACCTGAAAGCCAGCTCCTGGTGATGTGATTTTCCTGGAAATGATCATTAATTTCTGACTGAGAGTAGATGTAGATAATATGACTGGATACCAGAAATCTGGCAATAACTTGGAAGATTATCCCCTTGGCCTTTGAGACAATATGCATATCGATTGAGTGGAAATCCTTGTGGTTACAATTGGTGTACCCATCATCCCCTGCTGCCCTTACAGGGACATGAATAGAATTGGTAGCCTCCAATATAGAGAGGAATTTTGCTATTTGGATTTTCCCAGGTCTTAAGCAATTAGCCCATGACACAGGGTGGGATTATGTAAATATTTATTCAGTAGCCTTGTAAAAGTATACTGTCTGCCTTCACATGAGAATGCAAATAGATTTTGACTAATTTCATTGATTAATATAAAAAACAGAGAGATCTAATGCCACAGCCCTTTCAAGTTACTGATTCCTGCCAATTAAAGTAATCACATCAGGATAAGCACTTGCTAATGGTTGAGCATGCTTATTCTGCTCTCTGTATTCAATAGTCATTCTTCAAGTGTCATTAGAAGTTTGACTGGACATACTGAGCTGTTGAAGAGGAAACAGCTGGGTGAATTACACCCACTGCCATCAAATCCTAAATGGTTTGGGTTATCTCAACAAGCCACCCAGGTATGCATTAGCTTAAAGCAAATAGGTTTACCCAGAAGAGGTATGTAGTCTGGATTCCAATTTCCTGCTCCTACATGGCCAACAGAGATATTGCTCTTATCCTAAACCAGAAAGAGCCTTATTGTAACTGCAGCCTTAACCTTTGTTAATGACATATGTATTGATTTCAGTAATTAGTACCTGGTATTCTCTGGATGTGTAGTCTCGATTTTGCATCTTCAATTTCACAGACACAGCAGTGGTTCTCTTCCCTCCAATTAAAATGAATCCCCATTAACCCCATGAAAGCATTTTGGATTTTCATAAATTAATATAGCCTCCGCCCCTGTGTCCACTAAAGCTAAAGTTCTATGAACATCATCCCTTCCCCAGAAAATTTTCAATGAGACATATGGTTTCTGGTCAATTTGTGAATATTTGTACAGAATTTGACTTAACCATTAGAGATGTGAATCACATCGTTAATTTTTTTTTATGGGGCTCAATCGCGGTTTTGTTTATCGGCTGCGCCCGAGCCGATAAACAAAAAAACCACCCGACCCTTTAAAACTGTTCCCTTAGCTTTCTCCACCCTCCCGAACCCCCCAAAACTTTTTACAAGTACCTGGTGGTCCAGTGGGGGTCCCGGGAGCGATCTCCCATTCTCGGAGCCGCCGGCTGCCACTAATAAAAATGGCGCCAATGGCCCTTTGCCCTTACCGTGTAACAGGATATCAGTGCCATTGGCCAGGCCCTGTTACATGGTAGGAGTACTGGACGGCCGGCACCATCTTTAAAAATGGCAGGGGCCATCCAGTGCTCCTACCATGTGACAGGGGCCAGCCAATGGCATGGATACCCTGTCACATGGTAAGGGCAAAGGGCCATCGGCGCCATTTTGATAAGTGGCAGCCGACGGCCCGAAAGCTGGAGATGGCTCCCGGGACCCCCACTGGACCACCAGGTACTTGTTAAAAGTTTTGGGGGGTTCAGGAGGATGGGGGAAGCTAAGGGAACAGTTTTAAAGGGTTTAGGGATTGTTTTGGTGTGCCATTTTTCCCGCCCTCCACGAAAACGATAAGAGAACCACAGGAACAAAATTGTGGGGTTCTCTTATCGGGAGCCTCCGATTTCTGACGATTTTGAAAATATCGTCCGATATTTTCAATCGTCTGAAGCCCGATTCACATCCCTATTAACCATCATCTAGAGGGGTTGCTGGATTCTACCCAGATTCTGATGTTGGGCATTTGCTTCCTGAATGGGCTTTAAACCTAGCCACAGAAATGATTTCACTGGAGGTGATGTAGAATACACATCTTCTACTGAGCTGTCTTTCCTCCTTTCTAACCCTTTCTTGTGTAATTCCTATATAACCCCAGTGTCTTTTTGATCAATGTCCTCAGATGCTACTACTGTCCTCTGAAGGACATTACATATTTCAGTTTGAGGTTTTCCCCCAAATCTTCAATCTATTCACAACTGAGTTTTTTCAGTGGTGGAGCCTACTCTTTGGCATGAGCTACCTTTACAGCTCTATACAATACCAGATTATAAACCTTTCAGAAAGCAGCTAAAAGCCCATTATTTCAAAATGTTTTTTTTCTTTATTTTTAAATCTTTTGATATATGTTGTGTGTTATCTGTTCATTGGCTTTATTATTTGGTTCATGATTTGCTTAATATATTGTTTGTGCTTTGTGCATTTTAGATGATTTTAAACATAGTAGTATAGAAATGATGGCAGAAAAGGATCAGATGTACCATCCCATCTGCCCTGCCAGCTTCTCATGGTAGTATCTGCTGCTGCATACAGGAGACCCCCAAGTCTTATGATGGGTACTAATATATACAATCAATAAAAACCAAACAACTTTAAAACCAATTAATTACTGCTAGCAATATTTTTACTGGAGGAGGAGCCTTCTTGATAATTCAGACAATGCTGCTTGCCATTCTTTGCTTTGGGACTTGGCCATAGACGTTACCCTCTACTTCCCCCTTATGTCTGCATGTCAGTACCCCAGATCATAAAAGCCAGGGCCCATGTTGGTTGTTGTCTGTATCCAATTCCCCTTTCCCACCCACCCCCCGCTATCAAAACAGGGAGTGATGTTGCAGTTGTGTCAAAACCATCAAGGCTATTGATTGATGGTAGTAATCCCTATGCCTTCTGTTAAGTGTAGTAACTGCTGCTCCATGCAGGTTAACCCCATGCACCCGCTTCTTCATTTCCGTCCTCTAGCCTTTAGGGATCCACAGTGTTTAGCCCATGCCACTTTGAATTTGTTGACTGTTTTCTACTTTACCACTTCCTCCAGAAGAGTATTCCAAGCATCCACCACCCTCTCTGAGAAGAAATATTTCCTATGTTAGTTTTGAGTCATCCCCTCTGGAGTTTCATTTCGTGTTTCCTTGTTCTACTGTTTCTTTTCCAGTAGAAAAGGTTCAAAGTGTGTGCATCATTAAAATCTTTCAGGTATCTGAGTATCTGAATCATATCTCCCCTGCACCTTCTCTCTTCCAGAGTATGCATATTTAGATCCTTCAGCCTCTCCTCATAGGTCCTCTGATACAGACCCTACACCATTTTGGTCTCCCTTCTCGACACTGCTTCCATCCTGTCTCTATCCTTTTTGAGATACAGTCTTAGGTCCATATGTGACAAATTTATAAAATATGGAATACACTTAAAATTACCCACAAATTACCCAAATTCATCACATATAGTGTATATGAACATTTTTTTCACATATAACCTTTGAAAATTTACTCTAGAATGTCCAATTTTATCCACAGAAATACTTTGAAAATGTCCTCAAAAATAACAATTCTCTCAGTACATCAACCAAATATCATAGAAATATATATAGTGTATACACTGATAAAAGTTATAAAAAAATGATAATCCTTAACACATGCTGAAATATGCAAACTATAACTAAGCCCTCATAACATAATAGTAACATAATAAATGATGCTAGATAAAAAAAACAACTGGTCAATCCAGTAATACCAGTATGCCTAGCAAATTGCTCTGTGCAGGTTACCCCATGCCAAAATGTTATACCAAAAGTTACCACATATTGCTAGATGTCTTGATTTCCCTCATGTAGCTACAAGGGATCCTATGTGTTTATTCTACATCCTTTTGAAGTCTGTCCTCATTCTTTTTCCACTCCAACTCTTCAAGGAAGGCATTCCGTGCATCCACCACTGTTTGGATGAAGCAGTATATTTGCTGGCATTGCTCCTGAGCCTCCCTCCTGTGAAGGTTCATATCATGACCCCTAGTTCTTCAGCTTCTTTACCATTGGAGAAGCTTAAATTCATGTGCCTTAATACCATTAATACTGCTTCTTCTCTCCTCCAGAATATACCTACTTCGGTCCTTCAGTCTCATCTCATATGTCTTTCTGTTTAGATACCATATATATTAAAAAATATGTTAGGAATTATTAGGAAGGGAATGACAAGTAGGGATGTGAATCGTTTTTCAACGATTAAAATTATCGTCCGATAATGTTTATATCGTCTTAAATCGTTATAGAACACGATACAATAGAAATTCTAACGATTTATCATTAAAAATCGTTAAATCGTGTTAGTGCGCACTAACTCGAGTTAGTGCGCACTAACTCCCTGTTAGTGCGCACTAACTCGATTTAGTGCGCACTAACTGAAAATGATACAAATAAACACTTTCCAGGTCACTGAAGGTCAGTTAGGAATGAATATGTGTTCCTATTGGCTGGCTGCCCTCTTATCTATTGATATTACCAAGGTTACCACTGAGGTGATGGTTGGGGGGATGGGAAATGGAACTGGAAACTAACGAACACCAACAGAAAATGAAACAAAGTGTTCACACTTCCCAGGTCAGTAAAGGTCACTTAGGAATGAATATGTATGTATGTATTCCTATTGGCTGGCTGTGCTCTTATCTATTGATGTTACCAATATGGTTGGGGGGATGTGAAATGGAAACAGTTGGAAGCTTGACAAAAAAAGTAATGTAATGATCAGCACTCACGTGACTAGAACTTGTTTGTTTATTATTTTTGTTAGCAGGCACCTGAAATGCTAGTGCATGTTGAATTTGCCAATCACTGTGCATTTTAGAAAGGTGGTCCTGGCTGGAACTGTACACAGTTCAAATATATGTAATTGATTGTTGGTAAGTGTATTTTTTAAGTAGCCACACTGGCACCAGTATGTTTACTTTTCCTCCTACTTAACTCACTAGCTCAGCTTTGTAAGAAGGGCTTCTCTGCTTGTGTGTTGTTTTTGTTTGGTGTGAGGAGAGCAGAAACATCAGATCTTTATTCAATCTACTACAGTCATCTCTTACAGTGCCCTATCCCTATTAATACCAGGAGTGTTGTGATCTTCCTGCACACAGTGCCCTAACCCTGATACCAGTCTGAGACAGCTCCCTCCCTGCATTACTAGTGAGAGGCTGGCTTCACAGACAGGGGGGAGCTGCCTGACCCTCACTCCTGACTTCCCCCATGTCCCAGCTAGTGAATGGTGTGTGGGTGAGGGGGGGGGGGAGGATGGTGAAGTCTGAGACAGCTCCCTCCCTGCATTACTAGTGAGAGGCTGGCTTCACAGACAGGGGGGAGCTGCCTGACCCTCACTCCTGACTTCCCCCATGTCCCAGCTAGTGAATGGTGTGTGGGTGAGGGGGGGGGGGGAGGATGGTGAAGTCTGAGACAGCTCCCTCCCTGCATTACTAGTGAGAGGCTGGCTTCACAGACAGGGGGGAGCTGCCTGACCCTCACTCCTGACTTCCCCCATGTCCCAGCTAGTGAATGGTGTGTGGGTGAGGGGGGGGGGGGGGAGGATGGTGAAGTCTGAGACAGCTCCCTCCCTGCATTACTAGTGAGAGGCTGGCTTCACAGAAAGGGGGGAGCTGCCTGACCCTCACTCCTGACTTCCCCCATGTCCCAGCTAGTGAATGGTGTGTGGGTGAGGGGGGGGGGGAGGATGGTGAAGTCTGAGACAGCTCCCTCCCTGCATTACTAGTGAGAGGCTGGCTTCACAGACAGGGGGGAGCTGCCTGACCCTCACTCCTGAATTCCCCCATGTCCCAGCTAGTGAATGGTGTGAGGGTGAGGGGGGGGGGGAGGATGGTGAAGTCTGAGACAGCTCCCTCCCTGCATTACTAGTGAGAGGCTGGCTTCACAGACAGGGGGGAGCTGCCTGACCCTCACTCCTGACTTCCCCCATGTCCCAGCTAGTGAATGGTGTGTGGGTGAGGGGGGGGGGAGGATGGTGAAGTCTGAGACAGCTCCCTCCCTGCATTACTAGTGAGAGGCTGGCTTCACAGACAGGGGGGAGCTGCCTGACCCTCACTCCTGACTTCCCCCATGTCCCAGCTAGTGAATGGTGTGTGGGTGAGGGGGGGGGGAGGATGGTGAAGTCTGAGACAGCTCCCTCCCTGCATTACTAGTGAGAGGCTGGCTTCGCAGACAGGGGGGAGCTGCCTGATCCTCACTCCTGACTTCCCCCATGTCCCAGCTAGTGAATGGTGTGTGGGTGAGGGGGGGGGGGGAGGATGGTGAAGTCTGAGACAGCTCCCTCCCTGCATTACTAGTGAGAGGCTGGCTTCACAGACAGGGGGGAGCTGCCTGACCCTCACTCCTGACTTCCCCCATGTCCCAGCTAGTGAATGGTGTGTGGGTGAGGGGGGGGGAGGATGGTGAAGTCTGAGACAGCTCCCTCCCTGCATTACTAGTGAGAGGCTGGCTTCACAGACAGGGGGGAGCTGCCTGTCCCTCACTCCTGACTTCCCCCATGTCCCAGCTAGTGAATGGTGTGTGGGTGAGGGGGGGGGGGGTGGATGGTGAAGTCTGAGACAGCTCCCTCCCTGCATTACTAGTGAGAGGCTGGCTTCACAGACAGGGGGGAGCTGCCTGACCCTCACTCCTGACTTCCCCCATGTCCCAGCTAGTGAATGGTGTGTGGGTGAGGGGGGGGGGGAGGATGGTGAAGTCTGAGACAGCTCCCTCCCTGCATTACTAGTGAGAGGCTGGCTTCGCAGACAGGGGGGAGCTGCCTGTCCCTCACTCCTGACTTCCCCCATGTCCCAGCTAGTGAATGGTGTGTGGGTGAGGGGGGGGGGGGGAGGATGGTGAAGTCTGAGACAGCTCCCTCCCTGCATTACTAGTGAGAGGCTGGCTTCACAGACAGGGGGGAGCTGCCTGACCCTCACTCCTGACTTCCCCCATGTCCCAGCTAGTGAATGGTGTGTGGGTGAGGGGGGGGGGGGGGGGAGGATGGTGAAGTCTGAGACAGCTCCCTCCCTGCATTACTAGTGAGAGGCTGGCTTCACAGACAGGAGGGAGCTGCCTGTCCCTCACTCCTGACTTCCCCCATGTCCCAGCTAGTGAATGGTGTGTAGGTGAGGTGGGGGGGGTGGATGGTGAAGTCTGAGACAGCTCCCTCCCTGCATTACTAGTGAGAGGCTGGCTTCACAGACAGGGGGGAGCTGCCTGACCCTCACTCCTGACTTCCCCCATGTCCCAGCTAGTGAATGGTGTGTGGGTGAGGGGGGGGGGGGAGGATGGTGAAGTCTGAGACAGCTCCCTCCCTGCATTACTAGTGAGAGGCTGGCTTCACAGACAGGGGGGAGCTGCCTGACCCTCACTCCTGACTTCCCCCATGTCCCAGCTAGTGAATGGTGTGTGGGTGAGGGGAGGGGGGGAGGATGGTGAAGTCTGAGACAGCTCCCTCCCTGCATTACTAGTGAGAGGCTGGCTTCACAGACAGGGGGGAGCTGCCTGTCCCTCACTCCTGACTTCCCCCATGTCCCAGCTAGTGAATGGTGTGTGGGTGAGGGGGGGGGTGGATGGTGAAGTCTGAGACAGCTCCCTCCCTGCATTACTAGTGAGAGGCTGGCTTCACAGACAGGGGGGAGCTGCCTGACCCTCACTCCTGACTTCCCCCATGTCCCAGCTAGTGAATGGTGTGTGGGTGAGGGGGGGGGGGGAGGATGGTGAAGTCTGAGACAGATCCCTCCCTGCATTACTAGTGAGAGGCTGGCTTCACAGACAGGGGGGAGCTGCCTGACCCTCACTCCTGACTTCCCCCATGTCCCAGCTAGTGAATGGTGTGTGGGTGAGGGGGGGGGGAGGATGGTGAAGTCTGAGACAAGCGCCCTCCCTGCATTACTAGTGAGAGGCTGGCTTCACAGACAGGGGGGAGCTGCCTGACCCTCACTCCTGACTTCCCCCATGTCCCAGCTAGTGAATGGTGTGTGGGTGAGGGGGGGGGGAGGATGGTGAAGTCTGAGACAGCTCCCTCCCTGCATTACTAGTGAGAGGCTGGCTTCACAGACAGGGGGGAGCTGCCTGTCCCTCACTCCTGACTTCCCCCATGTCCCAGCTAGTGAATGGTGTGTGGGTGAGGTGGGGGGGGGGGGGTGGATGGTGAAGTCTGAGACAGCTCCCTCCCTGCATTACTAGTGAGAGGCTGGCTTCACAGACAGGGGGGAGCTGCCTGACCCTCACTCCTGACTTCCCCCATGTCCCAGCTAGTGAATGGTGTGTGGGTAAGGGGGAGGGGGAGGATGGTGAAGTCTGAGACAGCTCCCTCCCTGCATTACTAGTGAGAGGCTGGCTTCACAGACAGGGGGGAGCTGCCTGACCCTCACTCCTCCGGGGTATTGTGATCTTCCTGCACACAGTGCCCTATCCCTGATACCAGGGGTGTTGTGATCTTCCTGCATGCAGTGCCCTATCCCTATTAATACCAGGAGTGTTGTGATCTTCCTGCATGCAGTGCCCTATCCCTATTAATACCAGGAGTGTTGTGATCTTCCTGCATGCAGTGCCCTATCCCTGATATCGGGATGTGTGCAAGAATATCACAACACCCCCGGTATCAGGAATAGGGCACTGTGTGCAGGAAGATCACAACACCCCCAGTATCAGGAATAGGGCACTGTGTGCAGGAAGATCACAACACCCCTGGTATTAGGGATAGGGCACTGTGTGCAGGAAGATCACAACACTCCTGGTATTAATAGGTATAGGGCACTGTGTGCAGGAAGATCACAATACCCCTGGTATCAGGGTTAGGGCACAAGTTCTAGTCACATTGACTGATCACATTACTTGTTTTGTCAAGCTACCAACTGTTTCCATTTCCCATCCCCCATATACTGTCAGTAGGAAACTTGGTAACATGAATAAATAAGAGGGCAGCCAATAGGAATACATATTCATTCCTAAACTGACCTTAACTGACCTGAAAAGTGTCAAATTGTATCATTTTCAGTTAGTGCGCACTAACTCCCAGTTAGTGCGCACTAACTCCCGTTAGTGCGCACTAACTCGAGTTAGTGCGCACTAATCGGAAAAAAACGATTTTTAACGATTTTTTAACTAAAAAATCGTGCCTAAGACGATTTTCTTGCCCTGCCACACGATTTCTATCGTTAAGACGATATGGAAAACGATTCACATCCCTAATGACAAGTAACACAGTGGATGTCATAATGCCTCTGTGAGATCAGACCTTGAATACTGTGCACAATTCTAGTCACCGCATCTCAGAAAAGATATAGTAGCACTGGAGAAAGTACAGAGAAGGGCGAACAAAGTGATAAGTGGAATGGATATGGAATGACTTCCCTACGAGAAAAGCCTAAAGGGGTTAGGGCTTTTCATCTTGAAGTAGAGACGGCTGAGGGGGGATATGATAGACGTCTACAAAATCATGAAATGACTTGAACAGGTTAATGTAAATTGGTTACTTACTCTCTCAGATAATAGAAGGACTTGGGGGCAACTCCATGAAGTTAGCAAGTAACTCATTTAAAACAAATCAGAGAAAATTATTTTTCACTCAAAGCAAAGTTAAGCTATGGAATTCATTGCCAGAAGATGTGGTTATGGCAGTTAGTGTAATTGGGTTTATAAAGGTTTGGATAAGTTCCTGGAGGAGAAGTCCATCAACTGCTAGTAATAAAAAAGGAATAGTAGCTTATAGAAACATAGAAACTTATAGAAACAAAGAAGTGACGGCAGAAGAAGACCAAACGGCACATCCAATCTGCCCAGCAAGCTTTCACACCTATTTGTTTTCATGCTTATCTGTTACTCTTGGCCCTTATAAGTAACTTTTTGGTTCCAATTCCCTTCCACCCCCACCGTTGATGCAGACAGCAGTGCTTGGGATGTATTTAATGTTTGGGAATGTGCTGGGTACTTGCCAGGTAATTGTGACTTGGATTAGCACTGCTGGACACTGGATGCTGGGCTTGATGGACTCTTTGGCTAACCCAGTATGACATATCTTATGCTCTTATATGATCATTTTGTACCATTTTGGTTGCCTGGGTGGCTTTCATCTTGTTTCTATCATTTTTGAGACATAGGCTCCAGAGCTCGTCATGAAACTCCATTTGAGGCCTCACCAATGACCTGCACACTGGCATGATCACCTGCTTTTTCTTGCTACTTATTCCTCTCTGCACTTCAGCATTGCTCTGGCCTCAGTCACTCCCTTGCCACATTGTTTCACCACATTCAGATCAGCCCAAAGTCTTATTCTTGGTTCATGTACATCAGTCCTTCAGCTGCCATGAAATACAGCTCATTTGATTGTTGTAGCCCAAAGACCTGACTCTGCACTTCATGGCAGTGAAACCTTTCTGTCAAAACATAATCCATTCTTTGAGGTTTCTCAGATCACTTCTCACTCTCTACTCTCTCAGGACTGTCTACTCTGTAGCAGACCTTAGTGGACAGGGTCTTATACTTGATTTTATAATTTCATTGTAAACTACCAACACATTCAGTATAACCATGACTAGAATAACTGTTATATTTTTTTATATAAAAAAACATGAAACCTACCAGGGAATAATTGAGCATGCTATATGGGAATTTGATCTTTTTCATAAGCTTTTGAAGACCTTTGAGTTTTATATCAGTGGTCAAATTGAAGAATTTACAGTCATGAACCCTCCACATTTTACATCATATCACCTACCAGTCTGGTTGGAGGCCTCTCCATCTGGACAAGGAATACAATCATAGCAGCAGATGGGTTTTTCTTTACTTGTTAATTTCCTGAATCCTGGAGGACAACTCTGACTGCATTTGGACTGTGGAGGTGTCTAAATATTGAGAAAAACATCTGGTAACTTGGGCTATAATTTTCTCTACTTTCAATTTACATATATGCCAACTCAAACCAGGTATTTTGAATTCCAGTTCAAAGTACTCAACAGTTTATGGTGGTGACCTATGAGCCCTATTTGATAAAATATAAAATGTGAAACACCTTTCCATCTGGAATCAGAAGTTTCAGTTTAGCTGGGAATGAATTATTTCCTGTGAACAAAAGCTATAGTTGAAATTTGAAATAAAGAATTGGCATCAAAGCATGTAACAATATTTGTTTCCTCTATTAGCAGTCAAATTACCATTAGCTGGTAAGAGAATACAATTGTTTGTGATAATTTCTAGAGATATGAATCAGAACCGGAATCGGTTCGGTTCCAGTTCTGATTCAAATCTTACAATTATTATAGTCCGGCACGATTGGTTTTTTGTTTATCGGCTGCGCCCGAGCCGATAAACAAAAAACCCACCCGACCCTTTAAAAAATGACCCCTTAGTTTCCCGAACCCCCCAAAACGATTTTAAAATTACCTGGTGGTCCAATGGGGGTGCGGGGAGCGATCTCCCGCTCTCAGGCCATTAGCTGCGCTAATAAAAATAGCGCCGATGGCCCTTTGCCCTTACCATGTGACAGGGTATCCGTGCCATTGGCCAGCCCCTGTCACATGGTAGGAGCACTGGATGGCCAGCTCCATCTTTAAAAATGGTGCTTTTTGCTTCCCCCATCCTCCCGAACCCCCCAAAAACCGTTTTAAAATTACCTGGTGGTCCAGTGGGGGCGCGGGGAGCGATCTTCCACTCTCGGGCCGTCGGCTGCCACTAATAAAAATGGCGCCGATGGCCCTTTGCCCTTACCATGTGACAGGGTATCTGTGCCATTGGCCAGCCCCTGTCACATGGTAGGAGCACTGGATGGCTGGCACCATCTTTAAAAAGGTAAGGGGAAGGAAAGGGTTTAGTTTTAAAGGGTCGGGGTGGATTTAGGGGTTGTTTTGGTGTGCCGGTTTTCCAGCCCTCCCCCCAAATAGCTCCCGTTAGTGGACACTAACCCATTAACGATTTTTCACGATAAATCGGGGGCATTTCTATTGTATCACGCACTCTAATGATTTTTGATGATTTAAAAAATATCGGATGATTTTTTTAAATCATCAAAAAACGATTCACATCCCTAATAATTTCTATTAGAATAACAGAAAAAAGTATTTATGAAAGCTGTGGAAGTTATTGACATCCTTGAGGGCCTCTTTAAGTGAATGCCCATCTGTCTAATCTAATTTCCCTGTGGCCCTTAACATTCTCTAGGTATAAATTCTTGCTCTCTAATACCTTAAAATGAGATTTGTAAAGTCTGCTAGGACTTTATGCTAGGATGAGTCAGCATTTATGGCAGCTAATCACATAGCAGCTCTTCTGACCATTTCATAATATTATGAATTAGTGAAGGGCATTTGGGGGAAATGAAATAGGAAATGAGACAAAATTTCCTATGGATCATTTTCAAAATGGAGCAAGATAAATTCTAGTTAAATTTACTCAGAATCTCATTTTGATTTGAAAACCTATCTTTAAAAAAAGTTGCCAATCGGGCCAGGGTCTCACATAGGGAGTAGGCAGAGACCCAAAGGAAGGGTCCCAGCCTATGCCCAAGCTTGACTTTGGTGCCTTGGCCTAGGCTTAGGCCTGAAGCTTGAGTCTTGCCTGGGCATAGGCTTCAACCCAATGAAGAGGTCATGGCATATGTCCAAACATGACAACAGGATATTTTCCTAGACCCTGGCCCAATGCTGCGGCCTAGGCTGAGACCCAAGCAAAAGCCTAGACCTGGGAAATTTCTTGACTACCTTTCATACTTCCTCCATGATTCTCTTGCCTTGGTGCAAACCCAGGCCCAACACCATGAACTAGCCGGGGCTAGATGGCCCTGGTGCTGGAGCCTCAATCTGGACTCAGACCTGACACCAGATCCCATATTGGAGGCCGGGTCCTAACACCTGGGCCTCAAATTAGGAAAGGGCCCAGGCATGATGCTGTGGCCTGGCCAGGATGCCTGATTCTGACTCTGGGGCCTCAGCACTGACCAAGGCTCAATGTCAGGGCAAGCATTAGAGGCCAGGTTCCAACGTCTGGAACTCTGCCTAGATCAGGGTCGAACCCAGACCCCGGCCTGATACTGCTGTCTGATTTGGATGCTGTGTATCAACACTGAGGCCTCAGCCAGGAGCTATGCCCAATGCTATGGCCTGGCCAAAAGGCTGGGAACCAATACCTGAGCCTCAGCCTAGGACAGAACCTAGACCAATGCCTGATGATACAGCCCAACCTGGATGCTGGGGCCCTACACTGGGGACTGGGCTTGGACAGAGGCCCAATGGTTTGGCCTAACCCAGAGCCTAGGTCATGACACCTGGGCCACATCCTAGACCAGGGCCTGGTCCGGCTCAATGCCACGGCCCAACACGAAGGCTGGGTCCCAACATCGGGGGCCAAGGCTCAGACTCACACTCTACACCAGGCTCTAGGGTCAGGCACAGGCACAGAGCCCATGCCTCAGAGCTCCTCTTCAATGTCTTCTTTATTTAGCTGTTCTTTGCCAACTGACACCATCCACTGGGGTCACTGCACCAGAGTGCCCCAGATGGAGATGGTGCCCCAGAGTTAATTAACTCTGGGGCACCATCTCCAGTGGAAGGCACCATTTTGATGGACGGCAGCTAATTCAATTGTTAAGTCTGATGTAAATAACCTCAGCAGACAGCATCAGTTGGGGAAGAAGACCCAAAGAAAGAAAGAATGGCTGAAGAGGAGTTCTGAGGCCTGGGCTCTGGGCCAGGGCTGGACCCTATACAAAGGCCAAGGCCTGGTATTTGGACATGGCCTTCAGGCAGGTCCATGGAATCAGGCCTGGGATTGGTCTTTGGCTTAGGCCAAGGTTCAACCATCAGTCCCTACCTCCAGGCCAGGCATCGACATCGAGGCCCAGTCTCTGGGACTATCCACAGCCTGACTTAGGCTGAGGCCCAAGCATTTGGTCAGGCATGAATGCAGGTAGAGACCTTGATATCTAGCCCCAGCCTCAGGGCTGGGCTGTTGCATTGAATGTGAGTCCAGTCCTTGGCCTAGGCAGAGACCAAGGTTTCTGAACCTGGCTGAAGCATCAGGGGTCCGTATATGGTAACAAATAAGAGAGACTATTATCCACCCTTATATTTTTCAAATATTTACTATTACACATATCAAATCCACAATCCTTTAATTATTAAATCACTAAAATAGTATTAAACATTTCAACATATCAATATTACAATGTTTCGATACACAATAATACATTATTTATTCCATAGTATTTGGACACCCAATTTGTGCACACAACCTCCCTATTGCACTGATATTAATTAATCCCCTAAAAAAGGGACACGATGGATGAATGTGGTGAGAATTTTTAGGGGATTAATTAATATCAGTGCAATAGGGAGGTTGTGTGCACAAATTGGGTGTCCAAATACTATGGAATAAATAAAGTATTATTGTGTATCGAAACATTGTAATGTTGATGTGTTGAAATGTTTAATACTATTTTAGTGATTTAATAATTAAAGGATTGTGGATTTGATATGTGTAATAGTAAATATTCGAATATTTACAAAATAATTACCCTTATGTGTTATTATTCGGTTTGAACCATCAGGGTGCCATGTCCTAGGCCAAGGCCCAGGCATTAGGTCCAGCCACCGAGTTTCAGCCTTGCATAAGGCCAAGGCCAAGATCACAGTGTTCTACCTCTGAAAGGAAAAGGCATCAGGACCAGCTGGCCTCGAATGCATAGGCCCAGTCTGATGCCTCAGCCTCGAATGCATAGGCCCAGTCTGATGCCTCAGCCTCGAATGCATAGGCCCAGTGTGAGGCCTCAGCCTTGTATAGGCTTAGGCCATTGCAGTAGCCACAACCTTGGTCTAAACCCCACACAAGTCCCTGGCTTGGGCCGGGCCCCAGGTCCTGTCTACTGATCCTCCTCAGACCATGTAAGTGGAGGCTGAGAAGGCTCCGGGCCCTGGTAGTTTTCTAGGTGGGAGAAATGAATGGGGGGCACAGGAGGCCCTGTGACATCTCATTTCTTTTTTCTTCTCTCTGATTTTTTGGGGGCTTCAATATTTATTTCATTTTTATTAAACTAAAGCAACAAAATAAACATTACATGAAACAAATTTTGTGGTGGATAAAGCCCCCAAAAATGAAACAAAACTTTCCCCTCTTCCCACCCCTGTTATAAATGACATTTGCATGTTTCAA
>NW_021820334.1:256881-313185 GCF_901001135.1 Rhinatrema bivittatum | reverse complement strand
CTAGGTAACATTGTGACAAAAAACATTATTCCTAGAATACTCTAGCAAATAAATCAGAAATGCCAGGATAATATTGCCTGCTATTATGACATATGACCAATACATTTTTGTTCTCTCTGTTTCCTCTCCATTTGATATGATGAAAGATATATTTTATTCTATTTTGTTCCATGGGTTCTACATTATTACTTCAAATTGTGGGAAGATTATGTCCATTAACTAGTAAACAGATTCTGGCTTCTTCTGAGATCATTATTACCCGTTCAACATAAACTTCCTGTGTAACTGAGATCCCACTGTCATAGAGTTTACAATTGTAAGAACAAAAATTTGCCATATTGGGCAACAAAGGCCATCAAGCCCAGTATCCTGTTTCCAGCAGTGGCCAATCCAAGACACAAGTACTGGGCAGAACTCAAAGATTGATAGATTCCATGTTGCTAATCCCAGACTTCTCAAGTCCACCTTAATAATGGCTTTTGGACTTTTCTTCCAGGAACTTGTCCAATCTTTTTAATAACAAAGAAAAGGTGCCCCAACATACTATAATTTATTTATTAGGATACAATTCAGTTCCATACAAATTACAAATATCACATCGCTGTACTTCAAAATGGTCACCGCCTACAGCAAACAATAAAATACATTAGCCATTATTATTAAAAAAAAAAAATTAAACCAGGCTACATTCACAACTTTTACCACATACTCTGACATTGAATTCCAGTTTAATTATGTGTTGCATAAAAAATATTTTCTCAAATCTTAAATTATTACTTATTATCTTTGCTGTGTGTTCCTTAGTTTTTGAAAGAGTAAACACCAGATTGAGTTTACCTTTATATTCAATCATTATTTTATAGACCTCTTCCTTTTGTCCCCACAAGCATCTCTTCTCCAAGCTGAAGAGTCCTAATCTCTTTCCCTTTCCTCATAGGGGAATCTTTCCATCCCCTTATTATTTTGGTCACCCTTCTCTGTACCTTTTCTTATATTACTGGTTCTTTTTTGAGTTGCGGTGACCAGAACTGCACACAATATTCAAGGTAAGACTCTTTATGGAGAATTCAGAGACATTATTTTATTTATTTATTTATTTATTTATTTAAGGTTTTTATATACCGGCAATCATGAGAACATATTTTGCTGGTTTACATGAAACGGGTGTGCATTAAATACAACAAACTAGAACTATGGTGATCGAAGGAAACAGTTACAAATAACAAGGGTCGCAGAACTTGGAGAAGAAGGAAGATAGGAAAGAATAAATGGTTAGGCAATGTACAAATTAAATAAAAAACTATGTACAAATGGCATGGTTAATGGCTGAGTGTTTTAAGGAGTCCTTAGATTGTGTTCTTGGATTGTGTCATTAGATTGTGTCTGGTAAAGCTTGCTTGAATAACCAAGTCTTAAGTCTTTTCCTAAACGTTAGGAGGCAGGGTTCCAGTCTGAGATCTGTAGGAATGGAATTCCATAGAGAAGGGCCAGCTGTGGAGGTAGCACGATCTCTTAGGGTAATGTGTCTGGTCGTTTTCGCAGGGGGAACTTGGAGGGTTCCTCTGTAAACATCTCTGGTGGGTCTATACATTATGACATCCTCTGTTTTATTCTCCATTCATTTTCTAATAATTCCTAGCATTCTATATGTTTTGTTGGCCACCGCCACTCACAAATCATCCACAATGATGCCTAGATCCTTTCCAGAGAATGTACTCTCCAAATGTGGAATCTTGGATTGAGTATATACAGTATTTATAATGTCCTGTAAATGCATACTCACAATATCAAATTGTCTTTCAGTTATACAGTTGTATCTGAGATGGTTTCATATTAAGATGTCTATACATTTCCTCACTAATAACATTGCATAGTCTCACTTACATGTTTACAAATTCCAGCAGTCTGATGGGTATTTGGAAAGTGACATCACAGAGTTATAGAGCAACCAAATCTTGGGGTCACAGTGAGACAGTTGCACATTGCAGGGGTAATTTTCCAAGTGTCTTCTGCATGTGGAATACTGTTTTAGGAACAGAAGTGGCCTTTTACAAAATTTCCTGCCTGATATGTGATTCTGTTATGTTTACATATACGTTTGCCTGGACTGAGTAAAGGTGACAGAACATAAGAAATGCCAGGACTGGATCAGACCAAGGTCCATCGAGCTCAGTATCCTGTCTCTGAAAATGGCCAAACTGAGTCACAATTACCCAGAAGATCCCATAAAGTAGATTTATTTTCCCGTTATCTCACACCCATGAATAGAAATTAGTTTTTTAGTCTATCTGGTTAATGAGTTATGGATTATTTCTCAAGGAACTTTTTAAATCTCTTATAAATCCCGTTATGACAGTTGTCTTGATCATGTCCTCTGGCATCCCTTGTATGGAGTAGATTTGATGAAATAATTTTCATAGGACTGATACATATAATTTTGCTTTGAATTTTTGTGTACTTGTGTATATATTTGCAGCATACGTTATGAGGAATGATTGAAAATACATGTATTAATGTGATACCTGCACGATGCTCTGAGGAAGATCTGCTGTTTGTGCTCTGTTCATGTTTTTCCATCAATCAGTGTGACTCCTGCTTGGGGACTCCAATGAAGATCCGTCTCCTCAGCTGTTTGTGATGTATTCATGCTTGAAATGTATCGATGCAATACTTGAATATGGCTCTGATGAATACCCACTCTTCAACCATGCCGTTAAGTATAAATACAGAACAGCTGAAGAGGGGATCTTATCAGAGCCCCAAGCAGAAGTTACATCGAAACACAGAAAGCCTAAATGCAACACTGACAGCTGAAAAGCAGATTGTTATCAGAATTGCAACAGTTCCAGTAAAGCAGAAATGAAGTAATGAACTCTGAAGTGTTATTTTTGGAAGAAATTTGTAAAAACAGAATGAATATTGTTCTGCTGAATAAATCTATAAATGTGCAAAGTGATGTAGCACAATCAAGGAGAAAGAGAAGAATAAAGTTTAAGCTCAGCAGTTTTGAACCCAGTCCTTAGGGATCTCCTGCCAGTCTGGCTTTTAGGAAATCCAGAATGCATGTGCATGAGATATATTCTCATACAAAGGAGGCAGTGCCTGCAAATCTGCCTCATGTATATTCATTGAGGCTATTTCTGAACACCAGACCTGCTGGGTGTGGCCTGAGGACTGGGCTGAGAACCATTGTTTTAGATGATATTTATGAGTTCATGTAATTTAAATTCACTGGGAATTATTTACAAGATTTGTTGGTTTTTTTGGCTTCCTGGAAAATCATTCCACTAATCTCTTTGCCCAACTTGAAACTGGAGTACCTCAGGGTTCAGCTTTGTCTGCCACCCTCTTTAACATATACATGCTGCCCCTATGCCATCTGCTGGCAGGCCTAGGGATAATACACTACATCTACACAGACGACATTTAGTTAATTCTGCCAATAGATGACACAATTGAAAAAACACTAGGACTAGCAAACATGTACCTAGACATAATAAAACAACTACTAACCAAATGGAACTGGTTATTAACACTGACAAAACTGAATTCCTACACCTTGAAGAAAACATACTGAAATTATTTAAAACCCCAATAACTCTAAGAAATAACCAGAAAATAGAACGTGCTGAAAAAGTAAGAAATCTGGGAGTAATAATGGACTCAGAAATTAATCTAAAGCAAACACATATCCTTAAAAGTAAGGGAAGGATACGCAAAACTTATGATCCTAAAAGATTGAAACCATTACTCACACCTGCCCACTTCAGAACAGTTTTACACTTGTTTTTTTCCAGCACGGATTACTGCAATGCACTCTTATTAGGACTCCCCAGCACATCAAAAGACCACTTCCAAATACTTCAAAATACTGCAGCCAGAATACTGAAGGGAAAAAAAAAGGAGGGACCATATAACTGAAACTTTAACAGACTACATTGTTTGCCAATCGAATCAGGATAAAATACAAGGCCTTATGCACTAGGGATGTGAATCGTTTTTCAACGATTAAAATTATCGTCCGATAATGTTTATATCGTCTTAAATCGTTATAGAACACGATACAATAGAAATTCTAACGATTTATCGTTAAAAATCGTTAAATCGTGTTAGTGCGCACTAACTCGAGTTAGTGCGCACTAACTCCCCGTTAGTGCGCCACTACTCGATTTAGTGCGCACTAACTCGATTTAGTGCGCACTAACTGAAAATGATACAAATAAACACTTTCCAGGTCACTGAAGGTCAGTTAGGAATGAATATGTGTTCCTATTGGCTGGCTGCCCTCTTATCTATTGATATTACCAAGGTTACCACTGAGGTGATGGTTGGGGGGATGGAAGTGGAACTGGAAACTAACGAACACCAACAGAAAATGAAACAAAGTGTTCACACTTCCCAGGTCAGTAAAGGTCACTTAGGAATGAATATGTATGTATGTATTCCTATTGGCTGGCTGTGCTCTTATCTATTGATGTTACCAATATGGTTGGGGGATGTGAAATGGAAACAGTTGGAAGCTTGACAAAAAAAGTAATGTAATGATCAGCACTCACGTGACTAGAACTTGTTTGTTTATTATTTTTGTTAGCAGGCACCTGAAATGCTAGTGCATGTTGAATTTGCCAATCACTGTGCATTTTAGAAAGGTGGTCCTGGCTGGAACTGTACACAGTTCAAATATATGTAATTGATTGTTGGTAAGTGTATTTTTTAAGTAGCCACACTGGCACCAGTATGTTTACTTTTCCTCCTACTTAACTCACTAGCTCAGCTTTGTAAGAAGGGCTTCTCTGCTTGTGTGTTGTTTTTGTTTGGTGTGAGGAGAGCAGAAACATCAGATCTTTATTCAATCTACTACAGTCATCTCTTACAGTGCCCTATCCCTATTAATACCAGGAGTGTTGTGATCTTCCTGCACACAGTGCCCTAACCCTGATACCAGTCTGAGACAGCTCCCTCCCTGCATTACTAGTGAGAGGCTGGCTTCACAGACAGGGGGGAGCTGCCTGACCCTCACTCCTGACTTCCCCCATGTCCCAGCTAGTGAATGGTGTGTGGGTGAGGGGGGGGGGGAGGATGGTGAAGTCTGAGACAGCTCCCTCCCTGCATTACTAGTGAGAGGCTGGCTTCACAGACAGGGGGGAGCTGCCTGACCCTCACTCCTGACTTCCCCCATGTCCCAGCTAGTGAATGGTGTGTGGGTGAGGGGGGGGGGAGGATGGTGAAGTCTGAGACAGCTCCCTCCCTGCATTACTAGTGAGAGGCTGGCTTCACAGACAGGGGGGAGCTGCCTGACCCTCACTCCTGACTTCCCCCATGTTCCAGCTAGTGAATGGTGTGTGGGTGAGGGGGGGGGGGGAGGATGGTGAAGTCTGAGACAGCTCCCTCCCTGCATTACTAGTGAGAGGCTGGCTTCACAGACAGGGGGGAGCTGCCTGACCCTCACTCCTGACTTCCCCCATGTCCCAGCTAGTGAATGGTGTGTGGGTGAGGGGGGGGGGGAGGATGGTGAAGTCTGAGACAGCTCCCTCCCTGCATACTAGTGAGAGGCTGGCTTCACAGACAGGGGGGAGCTGCCTGTCCCTCACTCCTGACTTCCCCCATGTCCCAGCTAGTGAATGGTGTGTGGGTGAGGGGGGGGGGGTGGATGGTGAAGTCTGAGACAGCTCCCTCCCTGCATTACTAGTGAGAGGCTGGCTTCACAGACAGGGGGGAGCTGCCTGACCCTCACTCCTGACTTCCCCCATGTCCCAGCTAGTGAATGGTGTGTGGGTAAGGGGGGGGGGGAGGATGGTGAAGTCTGAGACAGCTCCCTCCCTGCATTACTAGTGAGAGGCTGGCTTCACAGACAGGGGGGAGCTGCCTGACCCCTCACTCCTCCGGGGTATTGTGATCTTCCTGCACACAGTGCCCTATCCCTGATACCAGGGGTGTTGTGATCTTCCTGCATGCAGTGCCCTATCCCTATTAATACCAGGAGTGTTGTGATCTTCCTGCATGCAGTGCCCTATCCCTATTAATACCAGGAGTGTTGTGATCTTCCTGCATGCAGTGCCCTATCCCTGATATCGGGATGTGTGCAAGAAGATCACAACACCCCCGGTATCAGGAATAGGGCACTGTGTGCAGGAAGATCACAACACCCCCAGTATCAGGAATAGGGCACTGTGTGCAGGAAGATCACAACACCCCTGGTATTAGGGATAGGGCACTGTGTGCAGGAAGATCACAACACTCCTGGTATTAATAGGGATAGGGCACTGTGTGCAGGAAGATCACAATACCCCTGGTATCAGGGTTAGGGCACAAGTTCTAGTCACATTGACTGATCACATTACTTGTTTTGTCAAGCTACCAACTGTTTCCATTTCCCATCCCCCATATACTGTCAGTAGGAAACTTGGTAACATGAATAAATAAGAGGGCAGCCAATAGGAATACATATTCATTCCTAAACTGACCTTAACTGACCTGAAAAGTGTCAAATTGTATCATTTTCAGTTAGTGCGCACTAACTCCCAGTTAGTGCGCACTAACTCCCGTTAGTGCGCACTAACTCGAGTTAGTGCGCACTAATCGGAAAAAACGATTTTTAACGATTTTTTAACTAAAAAATCGTGCCTAAGACGATTTTCTTGCCCTGCCACACGATTTCTATCGTTAAGACGATATGGAAAACGATTCACATCCCTATTATGCACCATACACAAACTAATATATGATAAAGAAGCAGACTGGCTAAACACAGCCCTACGAGTCCATGTCCCACAAAGAAACCTTTGCTCAGCTAATAAAGCACTACTAAAAGTCCCGTCAGTAAAATCAGCAAAACTAACCCAAGTAAGAGAAAGGGCGCTATCACTGGCAGGGCCCAATCTATGGAACACAATGCCCACTGAAATCAGATTGCAGAGTGATATCAATTTTTTTAAGAAAACCTTAAAGACATGGCTCTTTAAACAAGCCTTTCCTAAAGAAACGGGAGGTAGAGAGGTAGAGAGAAAACAAGTCAGAGAAGCACAGTTGAGAATGACCAACTTAACAGTTTTTAAAAATGCATGTTAATATAACTTTGGAGAGTAACTCAATAATACACCTGGACTTGACCATCACTACTCAAACAACGATTTTATTAACGAGTTTGTAACCATACTTAATTGGCACCTGTTAGAACGTACGATAACCTACCTATACATACCTTATTTTGTGTCTGTTTGTAAACCGTTGCGATGGTACGTAACTTAGCGACGGTATAGAAAAGTTTTTAAATAAATAAATAAATAAATAAATAAATAAATAAACTGCTTGTGTGTCTGTAAGATTCAACTGCAAAAGCTCTGTGAAACTGAAGGAAGGATCTACCAGGGTCATTGAGCCCCAGAAACCAGTCTCCCATTCCCTATTGCAAGAATTTTCAAAGCAAAGGTATGAACTACTTGGCATGAGCAGAAATCACCCACAGACATTTGTTCTTGATTATTGTGTGGTGCTTTTTTTTTTTTTTATTGAAAATAACTTATGTACATAGCAATTTTGAGTTTTATTTTTCTCTCCCACCATAAGCACAGCCATTCTGCAATCTGGTAAAAACATCCATTTTGGATCCTAATCTTGTGGGACTATGTTGGATAAGCGAATCCATTATATATGAAAAGAGGGAACTAAAATAATGTATCTCCCTGTTGTGAATATGGAAGCATCAACTGCATTGATTGAGAAAGAATAAATAAAAGGATTCTCTCTTTGTATTTGAAACCTGTCTCCTGTATATTATATAGGACATAGGCTATAGCATAAATTTCTTAATGGCAATAGAAGAGACAAGCACAATCCAGACAATGCAGCATCAAAATCCTCTTGGAATATTACACAAACAACTTTAAATCAGCCAGAACCACTTTCTGATCTTGACATGAGGCGAGGGTGAGAGGAGGGGAACGGAGATACAGAATGACTAGTTACAGGTGTTCATTCACACTTCAGGTTTACAATCATTCTGAAGAATCACATTTACAACTTAAGATACGTAATTGATGAGCACATTTGTGCAGACTCTTCACTTACTTTCTTGGTGAGTGGCTGCTACATCATTGGAATGAAGTCAGTGATGAGTTAGGAGGGTTTAAGTTGTCTGCTGAACCCATTTGGGACAGAAAGACCCCATGACACAAGGTTATTAGCAGTGTTATGTGTTCTGAATCTTTAGATTAATGGTGAGACTTCCTTCAGGCCTCCTGGGTTTTTCTTTGTTCTCGTAAATGGACTGGGGACAGTTTCTCCTTCTGTGTTCCTCATCAATCCCTTCCAGGAATACTGCAATCAGCCACCTGCACTTAGATTTACTTCTGTTAAATTCTTATTTAGAGTTTTTAGCTGGTGGAAATGTTATACCTTAGGCAAAAGTTATGCACAACAATGCTCCTTTCCTGGTACGTCGGTTGTGGGATGGGGCAGTTGTGAACCTTTATGGAGTCATTTAAATGTTGAAGTAGATGCTCAACAGAGAGTAACCTCTGTGTAAAAACAAAACAAAACAGCATTTCATATCATACGCCAATTTGGGGTTCCCATGGACTTGCATTTATCTTCTATTTCTCAGAGAGTTTTTATTTTTTAGACCAAGACAGCTTAGCAGGCTCAGATCAGTTCTTGATTTGTCAGTTAATATGGTGATTCTCTAGGCTTTGATGTGCCTATAATTTGATTACTGCAACATCTTACTGGCAGGGCTTCCTCAGAGGAGTATTCATTAATTGCAAATAATCCAAAACATGGCTGCTCAGTTGATTTATCAGTATCCCAGAAGAATGAGCGCTACACCAATGTTACAGCAATTACATTGGTTGCAAATAGAAAAAGCAGGCTCAGTTTAAAATACTGTTTCCGATGTTTAAGGGATTGGGCTAAATATTTACAAAAAGGGGACAGGCGTTATACTCCAATCCATAATCTGCGTTCTCAGAATGAAATTTTCTGCATGGTTCCCCCTGGAAGGGGAGTGAGAAAGATGGTTCACTGAAGAAGGATACTTGCAATACAGGGGCCAGAACTGTGGAACTCAATAACAAGAAAACAGATTTGAAATGAATTATTTAGCATTTAGAAAGAAAATAGAAACTTGGTTATTTTAACCCATGAGATTTTTAGTTCCTTTGGGGCTATTGTCTTAATGTTAGCTTATTTGCTTTGTTATCTTAAGTTATGACTTTATGTATTTTTATGTTGATGCATTTTAATGATTATTGTATTTTGTTTTTGTTGATGCAATGCCAATGATAGCAAAGGCCATTCCTAAGGGAACTTGATTAATAGCAGTTAATGGACTTCTTCAAAAACTCATCCAAACCTTTTTTAAACCCAGCTACACTAACTGCACTAACCACATCCTCTGACAACAATTTTTTTAAGATTAGCACATCCTCTGGCATCCGATTAGCACATCCTCTGGCAATAATTTTTTTCCGATTAGTCATAAAATGTGCTACTTGCTAACCATGGAGTTCCCCCTAGTCCTTTTATAATCAGAAAGAGTAAATAACTGATTCACATCTACTCATTCAAGACCTTTCATGATTTTAAAGACCTCTATCACATCCCTCCTCAGCCATCTATTCTCCATGCTAAACAGCCCTCTTGATTATCATATTTTATGTTTCTAAACTGATGGAAGCCCATGTAGGCGAAACATAAGAACTTGCCATGCTGGGTCAGACCAAGGGTCCATCAAGCCCAGCATCCTGTTTCAACAGAGGCCAAACAGGCCACAAGAACCTGGCAATTACCCAAACACTAAGAAGATCCCATGCTACTGATGCAATTAATTGCAGTGGCTATTCCCTAAGTAAACTTGATTAATAGCTGTTAATGGACTTCTCCTCCAAGGATTTATCCAAACCTTTTTTGAATCCAGCTACACTAACTGCACTAACCACATCCTCTGGCAACAAATTCCAGAGCTTTATTGTGCATTGAGTGAAATAGAATTTTCTCCGATTAGTCTTAAATGTGCTACATGCTACCTTCATGGAATGCCCCCTAGTCCTTCTATTATTCAAAAGTGTAAATAATAGATTCATATCTACTCGTTCAAGAACTCTCATCATCTTAAAGACCTCTATCAAATCCCCCCCTCAGCCATCTCTTCTCCAAGCTGAACAGCCCTAACCTCTTCAGCCTTTCCTCATAGGGGAGCTGTTCCATCCCCTTTATCATTTTGGTTGCCATTATCTGTACTTTCTCCATCGCAACTATATCTTTTTTGAGATGTGGCGACCAGAATTGTACACAGTATTCAAGGTGTGGTCTCATCATGGAGCGATATAGAGGCATTATGACATTTTCCATTTTATTAACCATTCCCTTCCTAATAATTCCTAACATTCTGTTTTCTTTTTTGACTGCTGCAGCACACTGAGCCGACGATTTTAAAGTATTATCCACTATGATGCCTAGATCTTTTTCCTGGGTGGTAGCTTCTAATATGGAACCTAACATTGTGTAACTACAGCAAGGGTTATTTTTCCCTATATGCAACACCTTGCACTTGTCCACATTAAATTTCATCTGCCATTGGATGCCCAATCTTCTAGTCTTGCAAGGTCCTCCTTTATTGTATCACAATCTGCTTGTGATTTAACTACTCTGAATAATTTTGTATCATCCGCAAATTTGATAACCTCACTGGTCGTATTCCTTTCCAGATCATTTATATATATATATATTGAAAAGCACCCGTACAAGTACAGAACCCTGAGGCACTCCACTGTTTACCTTTTTCCACTGAGAAAATTGACCATTTAATCCTACTCTCTGTTTCTTGTCTTTTAACCAGTTTGTAATCCACGAAAGGACATCGCCTCCTATCCCATGACTTTTTAGTTTTCTTAGAAGCCTCTCATGAGGGACTTTGTCAAACGCCGTCTGAAAATCCAAATACACTATATCTACCGGTTCACCTTTATCCACATGTTTATTAACCCCTTCAAAAAATGAAGCAGATCTGTTAGGCAAGACTTCCCTTGGGTAAATCCATGTTGACTGTGTTCCATTAAACCGTCTTTCTATATGCTATACGATTTTGATCTTGAGAATAGTTTCCACTATTTTTCCAGGCACTGAAGTCATGCTCACTGGTTTATAGTTACCCGGATCGCCCCTGGAAACTTTTTTAAATATTAGGGTTACATTGGCCACCCTCCAGTCTTGAAGTACAATGCTTGATTTTAATGATAGGTTACAAATTTTAACTAATTGATCATAAATTTCATTTTTTAGTTCCTTCATGAAGAAACAGGCTGATTCAGAGTGCAGGGTAAGCCTGGGAGTGAAATGAAATGTGCCAATTTAGAGAATCTATCCACCACTATGTCTATCATCGTGGAGCTGTGAGTGGAAGGGAGGTCTGTGATGAAATCAGTGGACACGTGTGTCCAATAGGGGTGTGCATTCGTTTTGAACTTAAATGGAAAATGCAACTTATTTTTTTTTTTTAACTTAAAAAAATGATGAGGCGTAAACGATCGGATTTCCAACTTATTCAACATAGCTATGTTGAATACGTTGGAAATCGCGATTGTTGATCTAAATAAAAATTTAAACCCCTCACCCTCCTTAATCCCCCCCCCCAAGGGGGGGGGATTAAGGAGGGTGAGGGGTGAGGAGGCCCCCCCAAGCTGGCCAAAAGTACCTTTTGGGCCCAACGAGGGGTCCGGGAGCGAACCCGAGAGGAATCACGTGACGCCGCGTCACTCCGACGTCACGTGATTCCCCTCGGGTTCGCTCCCGGAACCCTCGTTGGGCCCAAAAGGCACTTTTGGCCAGCTTGGGGGGGTCAGGAGGCCCCCCCAAGCTGGCCAAAAGTGCCTTTTGGGCCCAACGAGGGGTCCCGGAGTGAACCCGAGGGGGAATCACGTGACGCCGCGTCACTCCGACGTCACGTGATTCCCCTCTGATTCGCTCCCGGAACCCTCGTTGGGCCCAAAAAGCACTTTTGGCCAGCTTGGGGGGGTCAGGAGGCCCCCCCAAGCTGGCCAAAAGTGCCTTTTGGGCCCAACGAGGGGTCCCGGAGCGAACCCGAGGGGAATCACGTGACGCCGCATCACTCCGACGTGACGCCGACGTCACGTGCTCCTTGCAAAGGAGTTCAGGAATGGCGTCCTGACCCCGCTGGACCACCAGGGAGTTTTGGTAAGTCTTGGGGGGGGGGATTAAGGCGGGTGAGGGGTTTAAATTTTTATTTGCACATATGGACATAGACTCAACTTATGGAATTCTCCATATGTCCATATTGACCGCAAATGGGACCCCCTTTCGACTTATGAACTTAAACTTTTGGTCTGCACATCCCTAGTGTCCAAGGTTCCTCAGAGCCTGGCAACAGCTATAACATCCCCCAAGGTCAGGCATGAGAAGTCTATTGCTGTGCACAGGCAGGACAGGGTGTTACATCATTTTCCAAATCACTCCTTACTTGAGGCCACCATTAGTGACATAGGAGGAGTTCACAGGTGCGGGCAATTCCAGGGTGTCCTGTCAAGGGTGAGTCATAAGCCCATTTTAAACTCACATGAGCATAGGGAGGACACATTTTAACATGGAATGGGCTTAATAGCAGAAATGATGGAGGCCATCACTTCTGGGCACGTTTGAGAAGATATGGAGAGGAAGGCAAAACGTGGGGAGGTTGATTAAAAAATGTGGGAAGAGGTTATTTGTGTTGAACTTTCATGTGGGAATTTATAAGCATTTCTATCCATATGTGTTATGGGAGTCTCTGTTTAGTGGACCCTTGGGCCGACCTGCTGGAGACTTGGAAAGGTGGACAATGTCTCTGTTGCAAAGCAGGCTGGGAGGCAGATGTTCAGGCAGGACGTAGATGCTTTTCACCCTGGAAGCTGGCACTCCCCCGGGAGGAGCCCGAAGGAGCCCAACCACTGGGACTTAGGTGGCTTCACCCTTGGAAGCCAAAGCTCCCCGGGAGGAGCCTGGAGGGACCCGGCCGCTGGGACTTAGGCGAGTTGTGGATCAGGACAGGTAACTGGAACCAGACTAAGACAGTAGCAATACTATAAGTGGGTTCGGGTTCTGGAACTAGGCAGGAACTGTCGCAGGATATGGATACTGGAACCAGGCAGGTACTGTAGCAAGCAGGCAGGAACCAGGCAGGTAAGACTGGATGACCGCGGCCGGCTTATCAAGGCCGCGGCATCTGACGTCAGGATGTGGGCGGAGTCACCACTGACGGGAAACGGCCTAGAAAAGCGCCCAAGTGGCGCACGCGCGCCTAAGCACAGGGCGTCTATGGAGGAGCTCGCAGCGGTGCAGCCCCAGCGGGAACACAACCATCCAGGCCGTAAACTAGGCCTCAAGGAACGGGAGCAGGTCCGGGAGCCCAGAGGTAAGGGTCTGGCCACTGTGCTCGCGGCCAGAACCACAACAATATGCACAAAAATTCAAATGGACAGACCGGTTAGGCAATTTTGGTCATTATCTGTCATCATTCACTCTATTACTATGTTGCTATGTAAAAAGTAAGGAGCACAATCTTGAATCTGACACAGCATTCTGTAAGTACCTAGCGTAGATTTTTATAAGAGGGGGAAACATGGTTTCTGAACCTTAAACAATCAAGATGCCTTTTAGCTGTATTTTGCAAAATCTGTAGTCTTTTCAAAGATTTTTGATACAGACAATTGTAAGTTTCAAAGCAGTAAACTAATCATGTCAAAACTGGGACCTGGATCCTGAAGGTCAAATCTGATGGGAAAAACTATAGAGCAAATTGCATAAGATATCTGCATATTAATTGATAGTTTTGAGCAAACCCGACCCCAGGATTCTTAATTTTCTGCTGCAGTAGTAAAATAGAGCCACTTACTGTATTTATGATGCATTTGATATCTCACAGACTGCTCCACCAGCCATTGCTCTCACCTCCGCAGCCAGCATGCTCCGTCTGGTCACTGCTGTCCTTGGCGTGGTAGGACGCCGATGACTCTTCCTGCAGCAAGAGGCCACCGACTTCCATGTGGAAGGACACCATCAACATCGAGCTCCCCTGGAGCTCCTTAGGCACATGCATGCTGGACACCGGCCCTCTTAAAGAGACCACAGCAGGGAAAGGCCCCACAGTCCCTGTTGATGAAATTGCTGTCTTTTGCAGCTTCCATGATGCACCCTGCATTAGCCACAGGACCAGCTACATCCTGTGGTGCGTATTGCTTCCTGTCTTCATCTGCTCAGCCTGTTCCAACCTTCGTCTGCCCAGCCTGCTCCTGTCCTGCATGCCCAACCTGCCTGAGCCCTAGCCATCCCTTTTCATCTCCCTCAGACAGATACCTGGTTTTGACCCTTGCTTGGACTCTTGCTATGCCTGACTGCTGCCTGCCTCTGACTGCTGCCTGCCCCTGGGCCATGACGCTAGCCATCTCCAGAGACCTTCACTTAAGTCCTGCTGGCCCCAGTACCCAAAGGCTCAACCTGAGTGGTACAAGGGCTGGCATAGGTGAAGATCTAAACTGGTCTTTGCTTTGCCTAGGTCCACCTACTAGCACTGAGATCCTGCAGGGCTTCTGCCTGCAGGTAAACCCCCACCCAAGGGTCCTCAAATGCAACAATTTGGATCTTGGATCAGTTTTATTGATATTATTACAGTCCTTGCTTAATGGAAAGTATATCTCTGCATCATCTGTGAAAAAATAATTGTAGAGTTCTGCTGCTTCAATAATTTTATATAATCATTTAGTTCAATATTTAATAGAAACAGGGATAATAGAAACCCCAGAAGCCAAATTCCGAAGCACAGAGCAATGTTGACCTAACACTAAATTGTGTGATTTTTCAATTAAAGGGGAATTTACAGGTTAGGGCTGTAAATATGGCTGCCCCATGCAGGTTTACCCCACTGTATTTTGAAGCCTAATGTAGCCATAATGCTGATTTTAGGTCTGTAACCATTTCTGCTTTATGAAAAACTAATTTCCACAGTCTTGAAAGCCTGATGCAACTGTACCACCAATGTTTCATGAATGACATATTATTATTTATTTATTTTATTTATTTTGATTTTTTCTATACCGGCATTCGTGATAACATCACATCAAGCCGGTTTACAGTAAACAATGGGGTAATAACCAGAACATAGAACAAAATATGTAATATACATATTATAAATGCAGTTACAATAAACAAGGAGACGTACAACTAGGAGTAAGAAGAAGAAAAGATAGAAACTTTAGCATGGTGTATTAACCTGTAGAATGGTAAAGTTTCCAAAAATGGAAGTGAATGATTTACAATGAATTGTTCAGTTCAAAAATGCAGTTTTTAACAATAAGGAAGAAATCATAAGTAATGAAGATTCTGGATGTTTATAGAGTTTAGGGGAAGATTATCAGGATGGTTATAAAAGAAAATTGTTGCTTGGAATTTGAATATCGGAGAGAATTGTTTTTAGTCTGAGTCTCTTTTACCCCCTAAAGTTCTGTTATGACTGAACAAATATTCAAATCAGCCTTTCCTATCTTCTGATAACCCCTACTATCCTTATCTTTGTGTATATTCTAAGCATGTTTAAATCCCATTTCCTATCAAAAAATTTAAATTTCCTATATATTATTAAAATTGGATAAATATTTACATTTCTCTTATTCTCCCATACCTTCTTTCCTCCCAATAGTATAAATGGATGATAACTTTAAAATGAGTGTACGCATGGCCACATGCGTACAAATGTAGGTGCAAGTGTACATGCATAAGCATTTTGTATCATCCATGGAAGTGTATGCACATCTTATACAACACATCCAGCATACACGTGTGTGCTCCTAATTTTAAGCACTTGTATGAGCATCTGCTAATTGTGCATTTTATTTAGGAAATGGTTTTTACACGCGGAGGTAAAATAACTAGTTTTACAAATTAATCCACCAGTTTGCTCAGTCAATCCCTATTTATTTATTTATTTATTTATTTTTAGTTTTTTATATACCGATCTTCTTACATTATATGCAAATCAAATTGGTTTACAGAGAACAATTAAAACTTGCTTGAATGCAATTACATATAACGAAGAACTTATTCAATAACAGATAAATAGTAGAGAAATATATGACACAAACAATAACTAAACATGGTATTATAAAACATTACTATTTATACAGATGCCTTAAAAGAGGCTGGTAAAAGAATCCTTAGATAGCTAACTTCCTCGTGGGTGAATCGAACGAAAATTGAGAATGGGTACAGGGAGGATAGGAAGGGGTAGGACAAGGGTGTGGAGGCGGGGAGAGGTTATGGGGGAGGGGGTCAGGATGAGAGGGATTGACGGGTAGGGAAAAAGGGGTGGAGTTAAAGGGGAGGGAAAAATTACATCTAAAAGGGTGGGGATTGAAGTTTAATGGGGTGGGGAGGAAAGTGGGGTTATACATTTAGAGCGAAGCAGAAGCAACATAGCAAGTTGAGAGCAGCTTGTAAGTAATCAGTGAAATGCTTGGCTGAAGAGCCAGGTTTTCAGTTTTTTCTTGAATGACTGGTGACAAGGGTCTTGTCTGAGTTCTGGTGGAAGTGAATTCCAAAGAGAAGGACTTGCGGTGGAAAAAGCCCTGTTCCTTAGCGGAGTTTTGGCTTGGGGGATGACCAGGGTGTCTTGGTAGGCTTTTCTGATAGGTCTTGTTGATTTAATTGTACGTAGTTGATGGGTAAGATCGATTGGTGCTAAGTTGTTTAAGGATTTGTGTATGAGGGTCAGAACTTTGTAGAAGACTCTATATTTAATTGGAAGCCAGTGGAGATTGTAGAGGATGGGCGTGATGTGGTCTCTTATTTGAGTTGGTCAGGACCCTAGCTGCAGAGTTCTGTACCATCTGGAGAGGCTTGATGGTGGAGGCTGGTAGACCGAGTAGCAGTGCGTTACAGTAGTCAATTTTGGTGAGGATGATTGATTGCAGGACGAGGCAGAAGTCGTGTGCGTGTAGTAAGGGTTTTAGCTTTTTCAGAACTTGTAATTTGAAAAAGCATTCTTTGGTTGTGTTGTTTACAAATCTTTTGAGGTTCAGCTGATTGTCCAGAAGAACGCCTAAGTCTCTTACGTAGGATATATTTTTGAGGCTGTCTAGAATGGGTGTAAGTGGATTGGGAAAGGAGATGATGTTTTTTTGTGGTTGATCAATTATGATGGAGGAGATCTCTCTGGGGATGAAGTTTTCTTCCTGGGAGATGATAAGGTATTCTGTTTTGTCTTTGTTGATGACTAAATTGAGTTTGGTGAGTAGTGAACTAATTTCCGGAAAGCATTGTTCCCAGAAGATTAGAGATAGTTGAAGTGATTTCCTAATAGGGATGAGGATTTGTACATCATCCGCGTATACCAGGTGTTTGATTTTCAGTTTAGATAGGAGGAAGCAGAGAGGTAGAAGATAAATGTTGAAAAGGGTTGGGGAGAGAGATGAAACTTGTGGGACTCCCACGTTTGAACTGATTGCCTGTGATTCTTTGTTGTTGATTTTTACCTTGAATGATCTGTTGTTGAGAAATGAACAGACCCAGTCTAGGGCGGTGCCTGAAATACCAATATACCAAATACCTATGTGATCGACCTCCCCCCCCCCTCCATTTATTCTGCCTGTACTCATCCCAGTTTAACCAGACCCTTCATCCACTCAGTAATTGGCTATAAAGCATGTTATTGTGACTTAAAACTGATAAATAGCAGAAGTAAATGCACGCAGATAAGACCCGTATCTGTGTGTGCTGCTTGTGTTGATTAGAAAAATCAGAAGTTAAGAACATAAGAACATAAGAAAATGCCATACTGGGTCAGACCAAGGGTCCATCAAGCCCAGCATCCTGTTTCCAACAGTGGCCAATCCAGGCCATAAGAACCTGGCAAGTACCCAAAAACTAAGTCTATTCCATGTAACCATTGCTAATGGCAGTGGCTATTCTCTAAGTGAACTTAATAGCAGGTAATGGACTTCTCCTCCAAGAACTTATCCAATCCTTTTTTAAACACAGCTATACTAACTGCACGAACCACATTCTCTGGCAACAAATTCCAGAGTTTAATTGTGCGTTGAGTAAAAAAGAACTTTCTCTGATTAGTTTTAAATGTGCCCCATGCTAACTTCATGGAGTGTCCCCTAGTCTTTCTACTATCCGAAAGAGTAAATAACCGATTCACATCTACCCGTTCTAGACCTCTCATGATTTTAAACACCTCTATCATATCCCCCCTCAGTCGTCTTTTCTCCAAGCTGAAAAGTCCTAACCTCTTTAGTCTTTCCTCATAGGGGAGTTGTTCCATTCCCCTTATCATTTTGGTAGCCCTTCTCTGTACCTTCTCCATCTCAATTATATCTTTTTTGAGATGCGGCGACCAGAATTGTACACAGTATTCAAGGTGCGGTCTCACCATGGAGCGATACAGAGGCATTATGACATTTTCCGTTTTATTCATCATTCCTTTTCTAATAATTCCCAACATTCTGTTTGCTTTTTTGACTGCCGCAGCACACTGAACCGACAATTTCAATGTGTTATCCACTATGACACCTAGATCTCTTTCTTGGGTTGTAGCACATAACTTCTGTCCCCACCCTGAAATGCCTCTGTTCTACGCCTTTTTAGTGCTGATTTGATCATGCACCATTACCTGTGTATTGGTTTATAAAATAGGTCAGATACACGCACGTGATAGAGATATGCGCACATCTTCACATTTTTGGCATGTGCATCTCTTTTCAAATTCACCCTTTAGAGTGCTTTATGACTTTTTTCTATAGTTTGTGATGTAGAAATTGTAACATTTTAGCAGCAATCACTTCTGATCCAGTCCTGGTTTTCTTGTAACCTTTGATTGAATTACACACACAACTGAGTAGTTTCCTACACTGACATGTTAGAAAGGATAAAAGAAAATATTGGTACATTCTGTTTCTCAATTAGGTCCCTGTACTAAAGCCACTGTTATGAACTTGGTGGGCCATGATAGAAGGTTTGGTGACATAGAGGATCTGACTAACAAGATGGTTTCTCAATTTTGAGTTTTCAAGGTGTCTCAGGTTCATACTCTGTCAGGCAGTTCTGAGTGAGAAAATCTTTAAAAAGGAGTTCCCTTATCTTTCATGCTCTCTCCCTAGGACCTCATATAACATGAGTGTAACACATCATTGCTCCTTATAGAAAATGTATTACAGAGAACAATAATTATTTATAAAGACAGAGCAAATCCTCATCAATCAAAGAGAATATTTGGTAAAAGAATATGATTTATTATATATGTGTAAATGCTCAAGTCTTAAAACAGAAAGATACAGAAGAAAACAAAGATGATTATCTTAATCTATGTGTTAAGTGTTGTGGCTCCAGACTGGCATCTGCTGATGCAGGTTAGATGAGCAGTGCCAGGCTTACAATTGACAACATATATAAACCTTTTTATTTGTTTACAAAAAAGTAATTATAAAATAAATTCAGAAATTTTAAAAACAATAGCACATGATGTCTAAGAATATTAAAGAAAATAGAGATAATGTCTACTTCTGAGGAATTTAAAATAAAGTACAGATAAGAACACATAAAACCTACCTATTATCATTTAATTATGTCTGATGACC
Organism: Rhinatrema bivittatum; assembly: GCF_901001135.1. Taxonomy (NCBI): domain Eukaryota; kingdom Metazoa; phylum Chordata; class Amphibia; order Gymnophiona; family Rhinatrematidae; genus Rhinatrema; species Rhinatrema bivittatum. The sequence continues at coordinate 293,569 of NW_021820334.1, read as the reverse complement.
TATAACATCTGTCAACCTGTTTGGCTATAATGCCATTAAATGAGCTATATTTTATTTCACCCTGCACTAAGTATTGGCCTTCAATCTAATGCAGAAGAAATCACCGATTACCTTTAAAAAGAACAAAATATGCCAATTAAAGGCTAACATAGAACTTGGTATTCCCCTATTTTCTGGGATATGATCCAGTTCCAGGACATCCGTCAAGTCTCTCATCAAAATAATTTGGGGGGAAGATGACGCTTGTACCTTTTGGTAGGGTTTCTCTAAGGAACTTCGTTATCTGTTTACTGGTCATCTTTATGTGTCTTTGTGCAATTCTAAGCACATGGTATTCTGATTGCATTTGCATTCCTTCATTCTGAGAATAAACTAGTTCCATTCTCTTATACTGTGCTAAATTTACAGGCAAAGCTTGCCGCAGGTCTCATATGACATTTACTGATTTTGCTTTTATGTTTTTTGTTTTTGTTTATACTGCTCAATGAGACTTGTTAGACAATATGTTTACATTACAATGTTAATTTTGATCTTGTTTTCCCTATTCCAATTTCCATAACCTTGTTCTATGTAATGCCTCTAGGCAAAAAATTTATGTTCTGTTTCAATGTAAACCAATGTGATCTGTATTTCACACAGGAACACCGGTATAAAAAAATCTAAAAAATAAATAAAATAAAATAAATAAATCTTCTTTTTTCTGAACAGGTAATGAGGGCCTTGATTTTATATAAAATATGTTTATTAAACTGGAAAACAACCACCACAAATGCATACATTCAATTTTGATTTTCAAATTTCAAATCTCAATATTTCAAGATTACAATATTTCAATATCTGAACATGTCCCCTCTTCCCCCCCCCTCCCCATTATCCCCAAGTTGTCCCCCCATCCTTTACAAAAAACAAGTCCGGTGCCATACCCTGGTGCACCAAGCTCACAAAATTCTAAGCATTCTGAAGTCCAGTCCTCCCCTCTCCTCTCTAACTCTACCTCCCCTCCCTGCACTACCATTGGGCAGGAAATGAAGAGAATAAGGAATGAAGAATTAGGAACAAATGGCTGGCAACACAAGATTTAAAGAATAAAGAGCTCTTCTAGTCATTAATGATTACAAACTCTTCAAAATATAGCTGCACACTTTACTGGGAAGATTCTGTATGTAAGGATCCCAGATTGTAAGAAATGTCATTCTACTATGAAAGGAGGGACGTGCAGCTAAGGATCCCATCGTCATCATTTTATGTAAAGCCTGTTGCTAATTTATTGTTTCACTGTAAACCGTGGTGATGTATATCTTTACGTACCACGGTATAGAAGAATCTATAAATAAATAAATAAATAAATGTATGGCATTGCACCACTGCCAAAAAGATGGTGGTCAGGGATTCTTTCAGACTAGCAAAACTGAATGGGGCAGATTTTAAAAGCCCTATGTGCGTAAATCCAGCTGGATATATGCGCGTAGGAGGGTTACACACGCCAAGCCTATTTTGCATAGGCCCGACAATGTGCGCAAGCCCCAGAATGCATGTATGTCCTGGCGCTTGAAAAAAGGGGTGGGGCGGGGCCGGTCTGGGGAGTGGGCGTGACAAGAGGCCTCCGTAGGGCCTCTAGACCAGGGATCTTGTGCCGGCAGTTGGCCGGCTTACACAACCTTCGCCTGCCCAGAGGCAGGTGCAACTTGCAAAACAAAGGTTGGGGGGGGGGGGTTAGATAGGGCTAGGGTGGGTTAGGTAGGGGAAAGGAGGGGAAGGTGGGGGGGAATGGAATTTTCCCTCCAAGGCCGCTCCGCTTTCGGAGCGGCCTCGGAGGGAACAGGGAAAGCCAAGTGTGCACCCCCTTGCACGCACTGACCCCAGATTTTATAACATGCACGTGGCTGCATGCACATGTTATTAAATTGGGCGTAGATTTGTGCGTGCCGGGTTGCGCGCACAAATCTATGCCTGCGTGTAGGTATTAAAATCTGCCCCATGTATACCTTATACTATTAATTTCCTTACCAAAGTTCTTTGCACATCTCTCCTTACAAATGTTTCCAGGTCAGCATTGAATAGGATCAATTCTGGAGCCATAGGAAGTGAGATCCCAAATAAATGATCAATAAATTTAAGGAGTTTACACTAATATTGAGAGATAACTGTACAATACCAAAAAGCATGAGGCAATGAACTCTTCTCTTTGAGACATATTGGGGCGGATTTTAAAAAGCATTTACATGCGTAAATCTGGGTTTTACGCATGTAAATGCACTTTACTCGAGTAAGTGGGCTTTTGAAAATTGCTACAATATATGCCATTGAATCGTCCATAGGATTTATTCGCATAAGTGCACTTTACGTGAGTTAATGGCTTTTGAAAATTGCTACAATAGTAGTTACATTTATGCGCGTAACTCCTTTGAAAATTACCCCCTTAGAGCATAAATCTGAGGGTGCTAGCTGCACCTTAATCACAGCAATTTGAGAAAAATACGCTCTAAGCAAAACGTTAAGCTGCATTTCCTGTAAGTTACTAATGGGTGTTATTACTTTGATCTCTTTATAACACAAAAGATATGAATTAGTAGAAAGCACAAATCCACCCTCCGAATTCCACTTGTCTACAACAGTGAATACCCAATCCTGTGGCTCTAGACATTGCCATTCTTTATAGAGTAATAAAATAGATATTTTCTGTCTATCATAATGTAAAAAATCATCCATTTTATTCACTACATCCATAGTCAGTGCACTATTGGGCCAATACAGTGATGGAGCGCACTGTTAACCCTCGATTGGACGCATGTTTTTGTCATGCTAGCATTACCCCTTATTCAGTAAGGGGTCAAAAACACACATCCAACCCCCCCCGAACCTAATAGCGCCCGCAACATGCGAATACATGTTGATGGCTCTATTAGGTATTCCCGCGCGATTCAGCCAAGCCGCACATTTTACTTTCAGAAATTAGCGCCTACCCAAAAGTAGACACTAATTTCTTTGGGCACCGGGAAAGTGCACAAAAAAACAGTTTTTACTGCTTTTCTGTGCACCCTCCGACTTAATATCATGGTGATATTAAGTCGGAGGTCCTGAAAGTTACCAAAAGTTTAAAAAAACATTTTTTTGGAAGTCGGCCCTTGGCTCGCGGGTCGAAAACCGGACACTCAATTTTGCCAGCGTCCGGTTTCTGAACCCGTGGCTGTCAGCGGGCTCAAGAACTGACACCGGCAAAATTGAGTGTCGGCTGTCAAACCCGCTGAGAGCTGCCGCTCCAGTCTAAAAAGAGGCGCTAGGGACGCGCTAGTGTCCCTAGTGCCTCTTTTTACCACCGGGACTAATTTGCATACTGAATCGCGTGCACAGGAGAGTGGCCTGTGCACGCGCTGGGAGAGCGGTCATTCACCTGCTCTCCCTTGGAATTTACTGTATCGGCCCGTATGTGCAAATGATCGAATATAGTGTTGTAGTTGTAAATATGGAAATAAGTCCTCTCTTTGTAATCCTGTAATTCCTGTAAAGATAGTATCATGTCCCTCCCAATGGAGCTTGATCAAGATATGCCCAAAAATAAAAATGCTTAGAATGGTCACTGGAAGAATAGTCTAGGTTTCTCTGTATAGGTAAGTAAATTGTACAGGCAGGGAATAGCTGTAATCTTTTCATTAAAATTTTTCAGGCCCACCTAAGAGAAGCTATCAATGGGTTTGTAGCCACCAAGGGAGGTAGACGGCCAGAGGGCATGTACAATACATAGTCAGGATTGAGGTGATTCATAAGTATAGAGTCACTGTCAGTTAATGTGAATGTTGTTCCATCACAGAGCCAGTCTCTAACCAAATGTAAAATACATGCCAACTTGTATCGCTTCAAGTCAGGCAGACCTATACCCCCTCACTGCCATGGAAGTTTCAATTATGCCAAACCCACAAGGTCCGTTTTCCTTGTCCATAAAAAAATGCAAAATCATTCTATCTATTATATGCTAGGGATGTGCAATCATTTTTCCTGAATTAGGCAATTCAATGAAATTGTCTAATTCGGAATGCTTTGGGAGAACTGAAAAACGATTGAATTTTTTCCGAAATTTTGGAAACAATTCATTTTTGAGTTAGTGCGTGGAAAAAAAACAAACCCAAACCACGGGAAAAATGGAATTCCCGTGGGGGGGGGGGGGGGCCTGAAATGAAACCCTACATGAAATTTTTACCAGAAGCCCATTTCTATTATACGCACATGGTTTTGCACCCAATAGCGCCACCATTTATTTATTTATTTATTTAACATTTTTTTATATACCGAGGTTCTAGAGACAAAGTCACTAAGCACTTCGGTTTACAGAGAACAATTGAAATGACTTTAAAGTGAGTCTTACAGAGAACAAGGAAATGAAGAACTGGGATGTTACTCAATTTAAACTGATATAGAAACCTTAAATAACAGAATCAATCAATATAAGAATGGTAATCAAACATGTAACAGTTGATTAAAAGTGACTAGAGTGATATGTGATTAAATATGAGGTTGTTTGGTCGTGAAAAACATAATAATCTGAGTCAGGGAGGATAGGAAGGATTAAATCCAATTAGTCGTAGGCAAGGGTGAAGAGCCATGTCTTGAATCTTTTTTTGAAAGTAATTGGGCATTGTTCAAGTCTAAGGTCTGAAGGGAGAGAGTTCCAATGATTCGGGCCGACTGTGGAGAAGGCTCTTTTATTTGAAAATGATTTAATTGGAGGTGTTTTAAGAGAGCCTTGTTGGGCAGCTCTCAACGGACGGGACCATAGGAGGTATAGCTATTGGGAGCGAAATAGGACGCAAAAAGGGCCTTACCTTTTCGCTGTCCGTGGTGTCAGTGCAGAGTCAGCCCAGGTGATGCCCTGACTCCTCCTCTTCCGACTCTGCCCCGACTCTGCCCCCATCCTGGTATCGCACGTGATAAGGGACTTTTCGCTTGCGAAAGGTCCCTTATCATGTGCGAGCCTCTTAGAAAATGAGGCCCTTAGGGAATAAAACCATTTTAAATAGATTAATTATACCCTCTATGGATAAGGGTAAAAGTGCCAAAGAGCTAATTTATCTTGCGTCATTTCGTGTAAAGGGGAAATGTTAAGATTGTACAACTGCTTTAATTGTAAAGGAATCCAAATTCCCAAATACCAGAAAGAGCCCTCTGCCCACTTTAAAGTAAAGGCTTCTCCACACTTTGTCCGTAGGGTATGTGGGAATGACAATGCCCCAGATTTATCTTTATTCAATTTATATACTGAAAATTCACTAAACAGCTGAAAAAGACTCATAAGGTGGGGTAGAGAGGACATTAGGTTGCACAAAAATACCAGAAGATCATCTGTAAAAACTGCACATTTAAAGATGGAAGGGCCTATTGGTGATCCTTAAATTTTTCTAGACTTTTGGATTGCCAACAATAGTGGTTCCATAGAAAGCGAGAATAGTAGAGGAGATAGTGGGCAACTTTGAATTGCCCCATGTTTGATAGGAAAATTTGGGGACAATTCACCATTTACAATAGAGGTCACTGGATCCCTATATTACAGTGTGATACCTTGGAGAAAAAGACCAACTAGACCTTGACCCATCTGGTGAAAAATGGAAAACAAATGGTAGTATTTTTCACTCAGTTTCTGTGAAACTAAAAATTTTTGCTGAAGTGTGTGTTTATTATTGTTTTTATTATGTATGTATTTTTTGTTCGTCACCTAGGCCTATTCTGTGTTAGGCGATCAATAAATTTTAATAAACAAAAAACCGAATGTCTTTTCTGTGTCAAAACTTACCACCAGAAAAGGCATATTGTTCACTGAGCAAAAGGAAATGGCTGTCAGCAACTTATGAACATTAATGATTGCATAATGCCCCTTCATAAATCCCACTTGACCCTTCCCAATATACTCTGGAAGAACTAATACCAATCTATTGGCTAATATCTTGACCAATAATTTCTGGTAGAAGGGTGTTGGTTTTAAATGTGTGAACTCCTGGGGTACTGATTGGGGACTATGTGACAAAAGTTTCAACATGGCCCATTTAAAAGACCATCTGTCTTTGCATTGCAAATTACAAGTCTTAGAAAATGCAGCAAGGGTTAAAAAATTAATTCATATACCCCAGAATTTAAAAAAATCAAAAGCATATTAAGATTGGCCAAAAATAAATGGAGAAGAAACCCTACTGATTACCTAAAAGACAAATATAGGCCTATTCCAAAATTTCCAAGCACTGAGTACTTTGAATAAGAGACATTTCCATTCCCTCCACCAAGTTATTGACCAGTGCTATCATCTTTCCGACTGTGGAAATTAATTGCTATACTCAGTCCATTACATTCTCAAGTTTGGTGCCAAGGCTCAAGTGGATTTTTTGACTAGTTGACACAGCACTGCTCACATAGGGGTAGATTTTAAAAGGTACGCACGGGCGTCCATGTGCATGCGCTATCCGGCGTGCACACATGGATGCCCAATTTTATATCATGCATGTGCCGGTGCGCACAGGTAATAAAATTGGGGGTTGGTGCGCGCAAGGGGGTGCACATTAGTGCAACTTGCGCGTTCCGACGCCTGCGGTCTTCCCCATTCCCTCCCAGGCCGCTCTGATTTCTAAGTTATCTTGATTAACAGCCGTTAATGGACTTCTCCTCCAAGAACTTATCCAAACCTTTTTTAAACCCAGCTACACTAACTTCACTAACCACATCCCCTCGCAGCAAATTCCAGAGTTTAATTGTGTGTTGAGTGAAAAAGGGATTCAAATAGCACAAGTACTTTCCTCCTGTAGAAAATCAAAGATAAATTAACTGTAAATTAAAATTACTTTGATTAAATTAGAAAGCAGTTTTCATATTTTGAGGGGATATAAACACAAAAGTAATTTGGAAGAAATCTTTTGTCATTTAGGTTTCTTAGAATATTGTTTTCCAATTACATGCTCCCTTGTATTTAGGTCAGGTCTGATCAGAATAATGTAGCACTTGGGGATGAAGATACAGCCCAGCAGCCCAGCACTGGAAGCCAGAATGGCAAAGATTTCCACTGCCACCATGTATTTGCCTTTGGTGCTCAGGTACGCTGGGATGAAGGAGACCCAAACACTGCAGAACACCAGCATGCTGAATGTGATAAACTGGGCCTCATTGAAACTGTCAGGCAACTTCCTTGCTAGGAAAGCCACAATGAAACTTAAGAGAGCCAGGAAGCCAATGTACCCAATCACACTATAAAATGCAATGGTGGAGCCCTCGTTACACTGTAGGATCATCTTCCCAGGATCAGACTGTATGTCATAGTCTGGGAATGGAGGAGAGATGAGCAGCCATGCAATGCATATCAAAACTTGAACCAAGCAGCATAGAAGGATTAGAGAGATGGAGATTCTTGACCCTGCCCACTTCCTTAGCTTGCTGCTGGGCTTGGTGGCATTGAAGGCAATGACAACAGTGATGGTTTTTGCTAGAACAGAAGAAACTGCAATTGTAAAAATGATCCCAAAAGCAACTTGCCGGAGCAGACATGTCACTCTTCCAGGACATCCAATGAATACCAAGGAACAGAGGAAGGACAGCATGAGGGAGATCAGGAGGCTGTAGCTGAGATCCCGGTTATTGGCTTTCACTACGGGAGAGTCCTTGTATATAATAAAGATTGCCAGTATTACATCAGTGATGATGGAGAAGAGAATAGCAATGGAAGCCAAAGCTGCACCTAAGGGCTCCTCATAGGACAGGAAGACCACAACTCTTGGGATGCACCCATCCTTCCGCTCACTGGGCCATTGCTCATCAGGGCACGTCATGCAGTTCTCTGCATCTATAGATAACAATATTTTTTATTTTTATACATGTTGTTCCAGAAATTCAGAGTTTTTTAAAAAAGGGAAGCATGAGCAAGGATTTTCAACATTATGTCCAAATGGAAATTCAAAAAATATTGAAACATGAATAATATATCTTATAGATCTTTCTACTATCAAATTCTTTCCATCAGTCTCTCTGTTTATCTCTTTATTTGGGCTTTCATTGAATAACATATCCTGTTTTTTGGTAGAGTTATGCTTTAACTAATATCCCATATATTATCCTTTGCAAATTGAAGTTTTCCTAATTCAGAAACATTACATTACACTTAAGAAAAATTATATGATAATAAACAATCACCCTATTTTAACTAGAAATCCATGGATGTATCTACTAGTGTATGTTGCTTGCTATTGAGTTTGTATGTATATTTGTAGTGCACATCTGTATTTGTTTGGATTGGGTGGGGTTATTCCATATTTACGTATGATGATAGTCCATATTTTAACTAGAAATCCATGGATGTATCTAGTATATGTTGCTTGTTCTTGAGTTTGTATGTATATTTGTAGTGCACATCTGTATTTGTTTGGATTGGGTGGGGTTATTCCATATATATGATATGATAGACCATATTTTCTCTACCTGTTGTGTTGGAAAATTCTCCTTCAGAGCAAGGGATGCAGTCAAAGCAGCAGACCGGCTTCAGTCTCTGAAGAACTTTTCTGTATCCAGGAACACAACTCTCAGAGCACACAGAGTGTGGAGTCTGAGGACAGAATAGGGAGAGAATTATATTCATATTCCATTTTTAGCATTTGGCTCTTTTTCTGAGGGACTAAAGGCCAGATCTAATGAGGATTCTTTTCCCAGTTTAAGTCTATGGCAAAATATCTCAGTAAATGATATGATAGACCATATTTTCTCTACCTGTTGTAGTAAATGAAGCCCTATATTCTTATTGTTCTTATTCCTATTTGGGAACTGATATTTCCCATTTATGAAAAAAAAAGAAAAAACAAAAACAGTTTTGTGTGTGTATAAATGTAAAAATTATCCTGCTCAGTGCATACAAATATTCACATTCAACACAGTGTTGTGTGTACTTTTATGCAAACTAAGGAGAGGCATTAAAGGTTGGAGTAGGGCATATTTTCAATTATAATGAATGCATGTCAGATCATAAAAACATAAAACTATAAGAAATTGCCATGCTGGGTCAGACCAACGGACAATCAAACCCAGCATCCTGTTTCCAACAGAGTCCAAACCAGGCTACAAGAATCTGGCAAGTACCCAAACACTAAGAACATCCCTTGCTAGTGATGCCAGTAATAGCAGAGGCCATTCCCTAAGTCAGCTTGATTAATAGCAGTTAATGGACTTCTCATCCAATAACTTATCCATACCTTTTTTAATCCCAGCTACACTAACTGTACTAACCTCATCTTCTGGCAACAAATTTCAGAGCTTAACTGTGCATTGAGTGAAAAATAATTATTTTTCCTGGGTGGTAGCTCCTAATTTGGAACCTAATGTCATGTAACTACTGCATGTTTTGTTTTCCCCTATATGCAACACCTTGCACTTGTCTACATTAAATTTTATCTGCCATTTGGTAGGGATGTGCAGAGCAAAATTTTATGTTCATATTTTTTATGTCCGAAAGGGGGTCCCACTTGCGGCCAATATGGACATAAAAAAAATCCAATGAGTTGGGTATATGTACATATGTGCAAAAAAAAAATTTAAACCCCCTCACCCTCCTTAATCCCCCCCCCAGACTTACCACAACTCCCTGGTGATCGAGCGAGGAGTGAGGACGTCATTTCTGCAATCCTTGGCGAGAAGCATGTGACGTCGGTGGCACGTCGAGTGACGCGGCGTCACGTGATTCCCGGCGAGTTCGCGCCGGACGGCTCGTTCGGCCCAAAAAGAACTTTTGGCCAGCTTGGGGGGGCCTCCTGACCCCCTCAAGCTGGCCAAAAGTTCTTTTTGGGCCGAACAGCTGTCCGGCGCGAACTTGCCGGGAATCACGTGGCGCCGCGTCACTCAGATGCGGCGTCACGTGATTCCCGGCAAGTTCGCGCCGGACGGCTCGTTCGGCCCAAAAAGAACTTTTGGCCAGCTTGGGGGGGCCTCCTGACCCCCCCAAGCTGGCCAAAAGTTCTTTTTGGGCCGAACGAGCCGTCCGGCGCGAACGAGCCGGGAATCACGTGACGCCGACGTCACGTGATTCCCGGCAAGTTCGCGCCGGACGGCTCGTTCGGCCCAAAAAGAACTTTTGGCCAGCTTGGGGGGGCCTCCTGACCCCCTCAAGCTGGCCAAAAGTTCTTTTTGGGCCGAACGAGCCGTCCGGCGCGAACTTGCCGGGAATCACGTGACGTCGCGTCTGAGTGATGCGGCGCCACGTGATTCCCGGCTCGTTTGCGCCGGACGGCTCGTTCGGCCCAAAAAGAACTTTTGGCCAGCTTGGGGGGGCCTCCTGACCCCCCCAAGCTGGCCAAAAGTTCTTTTTGGGCCGAACGAGCCGTCCGGCGCGAACGAGCCGGGAATCACGTGACGCCGGCGTCACTCGACGTGCCGCCGACGTCACATGCTTCTCGCCAAGGATTGCAGAAATGGCGTCCTCACTCCTCGCTCGATCACCAGGGAGTTGTGGTAAGTCTGGGGGGGGATTAAGGAGGGTGAGGGGGTTTAAATTTTTATTTTGGCTCAACAATCGCGATTTCCCACATATCGAACATATCTATGTTCGATATGTGGGAAATCCGATCGTTTATGTCGAATCAATTTTTTAAGTAAAAAAAAAATATGAGTTGCGTTTTACTAATGCGGTCAATCCGAATGCACACCCCTACCATTTGGATCCCCAATCTTCCAGTCTTGCAAGGTCCTCCTGTAATGTATCATAATCCGCTTGTGATTTAACTACTCTGAATAAATTTGTAACATCTGCAAATTTGATAACCTGACTCATTGTATTCCTTTCCAGATCAGATCCCTGAGACACTCCACTGTTTACCCTTTTCCACTGCAAAAATTGACATTTAATCCTACTCTCTGTTTCCTGTCTTTTAACCAGTTTGTAATCCATGAAAGGACATCGCCTCCTATCACATGATTTTTTAGTTTTCTTAGATACCTCACATGAGGGACTTTGTCAAGCACCTTCTAAAAATCCTGCACTATATCTACCGATTCACCTTTATCCACATGTTTATTAACTCCTTCAAAAAACAAAGCAGATTTGTGAGGCAAGTCTTCCCTTGGGTAAATCCATGTTGGCTGTATTCCATTAAACCATGTCTTTCTATATGCTCTGTGATTTTGATCATTAGAATAGTTTTCACTATTTTCCCAGCACTGAAGTCATGCTCACTGATTTATAGATTCCTAGATCACCCCTGGAGCCCTTTTTAAATATTGGGGTTACATTGTCCACTCTCCAGTCTTCAGGTACAATGGATGATTTTAATGATAGATTACAAATTTTAAGTAATAGATCAGAAATTTACTTTTTGATCGCCTGTACAAGTTGTTTCTTATATGTGAGTTTTTGTTCATACCAGAGCACTTACCTGTGAATTTAAATCAAAGTTTGGTCATAAGTTGTCTTAGATAATTTGAGGTAAAGACTGTAAAAAGTGTGGATGTGCAGAAGAAACAATTTGTTTCAGTTTATTTATTCATTTCATAGAGACCTCATTTCAAAACACAAAAAATGTTTATTTGTTTTTTCATTCGTCATGAATATTGCAGTCTATTTTAGGCTCCAGAATTGGGGTTTTCTCATCAATTTTCATGAAGCAAGAAGTTGTAAGAAGGAGGAAAGAATTCCAGCTACCTAGATTATGGCATAGTGACAGCAAAAGTGGCATGAATAGTCTAAGACGCCAAAAAAAAAAAGGCAACAGCAATAGCAGGAGTTATCCAAGGCTCATCCAGTTTTGGAGTTAAGCATATTTTGTGTTAACTTTAAAAACTGAAATAAATAAAATAAAATAAAAAAGCAAAGAAGCAAAAAGAGGGAAAAGAACTCTTCAAGGCTGCAAAAGAGATCACCAATGAGTGGAATGAACCATTGGAAGCAGTATGAGAGGCAAAGTGACACCAAAAGGGACATCATTATTCTAAGGTACCATGAAGGGGGAAGAAACAGATAAGGTGACAGAAAAAAAAAACCAAGGCACTGATAAAGGGGTGAAGTAGCATGTAGAGTGGTATCAACATGAAAGCAACATGAGAGTTACAAAACCTCACCCCAGTGTGGCAGGAACACCTCCCGAATCCCCCCAAAATGCCCGGTGTGATCTTTTACTCTCGGACCTCTGTGCATTGTAGAAATGGTACCGGCGCTACGTTTGACCTGTCATATGACAGATCAAAGGTAGCGCCGGCACCATTTTGTTTTTTTGTCCCTCGACGTCAGGAGCATAGGAGATCGCTCCCGGACCCCCGCTGGACCCCCAGGGACTTTTGGCCAGCTTGGGGGGGCCTCCTGACCCCTCAAGACTTGCCAAAAGTCCAGCGGGGGTCCGGGAGCGATCTCCTACCGCGAATCGTTTTTCCGTACGGAAAAACGATTCGACTGCAGGAGGTCATTCCGGACCCCCGCTGGACCCCCAGGGACTTTTGGCCAGCTTGGGGGGGCCTCCTGACCCCCACAAGACTTGCTAAAAGTCCAGTGGGGGTCCGGAACGACCTCCTGCAGTCGAATCGTGTTGCCGTACGGCCGGCGCCATTTTGCGCAAAATGGCGCCGGCCGTACGGCAACACGATTCCGTACGGAAAAACGATTCGCGGTAGGAGATTGTTCCGGACCCCCGCTGGACTTTTGGCAAGTCTTGTGGGGGTCAGGAGGCCTCCCCAAGCTGGCCAAAAGTCCCTGGGGGTCCAGCGGGGGTCCGGGAGCGATCTCCTACGCTCCTGACGTCGGGGGACAAAAAAACAAAATGGCGCCGGCGCTACCTTTGACCTGTCATATGACAGGTCAAAGGTAGCGCCGGCGCCATTTCTACAACGCACGGAGGTCCGAGAGTAAAAGATCACACCGGGACCCTTCCTCTGGACCCCAGGTAATTTAAAGCATTTTTGGGGGGTTCGGGAAGGTGGGGGATTTATTTTAAAGGGTCGGGGTGGGTTTTAAGGTTGTTTTCGTGTGCCGGTTTTCCCGCCCTCCCCCTTCCCCTGATTTACGATTTTTTGATGATAAATCGGGGGAATTGTTATTGTATCGCGGCTCTAATGATTTCTGATGATTTAAAATATATCGGACGATATTTTAAATCGTCAAAAAATGATTCACATCCCTACTGACTGCCTCTTTCTGCTCATTATCCCAGTGGATGAGTGAAATAAGTGCATCACAGTCTAGCAGCAGAAAAAAAGATGTTTTTGAATTGAAAATTAAACACTGTGGGGCGGATTTTCAGTGCCCTGCTCGCCTAAATCCGCCCAAAACCGGGCAGATTTAGGCGAGCAGGGCCCTGCGCGCCGGTAAGCCTATTTTACATAGGCCTACCGGCGCGCGCAGACCCCGGGACTCGCGTACGTCCCGGGGTTTTCAGAGGGGGCGTGTCGGGGGCGTGTCGGGGGGGCGGGCCCGGTCGACGCGGCGTTTCGGGGGCGTGTCGGCCGCGTTTTGGGGGCGGGTACGGGGCGTGGCTACGGCCCGGGGGCGTGACCGCGCCCTCCGTACCCGCCCCCAGGTCGCGGCCCGGCGCGCAGCAGGCCCGCTGGCGCGCGGGGATTTACGTCTCCCTCCGGGAGGCGTAAATCCCCCGACAACGGTAAGGGGGGGTTGTAGACAGGGCCGGGTGGGTGGGTTAGGTAGGGGAAGGGAGGGTAAGGTGAGGGGAGGGCAAAGGAAAGTTCCCTCCGAGGCCGCTCCGATTTCGGAGCGGCCTTGGAGGGAACGGGGGGAGGCAGCGCGGCTCGGCGCGCGCAGGCTATACAAAATCGATAGCCTTGCGTGCGCCGATCCAGGATTTTAGTGGATACGCGCGGCTCCGCGCGTATCTACTAAAATCCAGCGTACTTTTGCTTGAGTCTGATGCGCAAGCAAAAGTAGGCTGTTCGCGCGCCTCTTAAAATCTACCCCTGTGAGAGCTGAAATAGTGTCTTTCACAGCAACATCATAGAAGAAATGTGCAGTGCTTCTTGCATAGTTTCAGACTATAGGCTTAGCATCACTTGATGCAGATTGCACCAATTGGCTCACTTGAAAGAATGATTTGCTGTGATATGTCATATCTATGGTCTTCTTGACTACATGTCCTGCCAGTGAGATCAGATATGACTCACAGGGAAGGGCTTATTGCTAAAGTTACTTAACTTTACACGCATTGATTCTTATGGTCCAAAAACTTCAAAGGGCTATAGAAAAATGAATGGGAAACAAAATAAATGAAATACATAGGATTTTCTCTCTTGTGGGACCCAAAAAAAATGGAGGAGTCCAGAGAAAGAAATTAATGTTTATCTCTACTATAACTGACCAGGGGAGATGTGGCTCATTATGCTCAAGACGTACCTTGCCTAGGCCTGATGCCTCACTCATTCATATTCCTTTATTACACTCCACCAAACAACCATCATCTACATCCCTTTCTTCTTTTAAACTTTCATTATTAAATATTAGATCCATAAAAAAAAAATCACCTCTCATGTATGGCATCCTGTCTGATCCACCATTGACTGTCATTGTATATCAGAATCATGGATCACCTCAGAAGATGAAGTCCTCCTAAACCTTTGCTGCCCCCATATCATCATCCTCACACTACTGGATGAAGTGGTGGTTTAATCATTTTTCACAAACTTTCCTTTCCTTTTTCCTCTTCCCCTGTAGTTATACCACCTCCATTTGAGATAATGTTACTCACTAGTCCACACTTTGATCTCTGCCTAGCATACTGCCCCCCGGGACTTCTGGCTCACAACTCATCGCCTCTACTTGAATATTTTGCCACTCTCTTACCTCATCCTGATAAAACCATCATATTAGGTGATTTCAACATACATGTTGACACAATTCCACTATCCACTTCAATTAATAATGACAAAAAAAACTATTTCTCCAGACATATTGTATTATTTAATTGGGATGTGAATCGTATGCCCGATCGTTTTAACGATTGGGTTCGGCAGGGAGGGGGGGGGGGGAATCTGATTGTTAGAGATGTGAATTGGGATCGGTTCCAATTACAATTCACATCACTAATTTTTTTTAGTGAGGCCCGCGCCGATAAAAAAAAAACCCACCTGACCCTTTAAAATTACCCCCTTAGCCTTCCCCACTCTCCCGACCCCCCCAAAAACTTTTTACACATACCTGGTGGTCCAGGGGGGCCGTGGGCAGCGATCTCCCGTTCCCAGGCCATCAGCTGTGCTAAAAAAATGGCGCCGATGGCCCTTTGCCCTTACCATGTGACAGGGCAAAGGTAGCGCCGGTGCCATTTTGAATATTGGCAATACGGCCCGAGTGCAGGAGATTATTCCCGGACCCCCGCTGGACCATCAGGGACCCTCAGGGACTTTTGGCCAGCTTGGGGGGGCCTCCTGACCCCCACAAGACTTGCCAAAAGTCCAGCGGGGGTCCGGGAGCGACCTCCTGCACTCGGGCCGTATTGCCAGTATTCAAAATGGCGCCGGCGCTACCTTTACCCTCACAATGTCACAGGGGCCGACCGTCGGCCTCTATGAGAGTGGGAGATCAATCCGGGACCCCCCCACTGGACCACCAGGTAATTTAAAACATTTTGGGGGGTTCGGGAGGGTTGGGGATTTGTTTTAAAGGGTCGGGGTGGATTTAGGGGTTGTTTTGGTGTGCCGGTTTTCCTGCCCTCCCCCGATTTACGATTTTTCACGATAAATCGGGGGAATTTCTATTGTATCGCGACTCTAACGATTTTTGACGATTTAAAAATTATCTGACAATTTTTTAAAATCGTCAAAAAATGATTCACATCCCTATTATTTAATAATAACCCAAAAACCCTATTCAATATCATGGAGTCTATTACAAATCACATTATCATAAAACATATATATCCTAAAATAGACTCTCCTTTTGATTTGTGCAACTCGTTTGGAAAGTTCTTCGAATCAAAAATCCATAAAATAATTTAAACTTTTCCTACATCTCTCCCAATTTCATTAACCACCCCAGCGACACAGTCCTGGGATACCTTTGAAACAGTGGACAGCACCAACATTTTACAAATAGGGGTAGATTTTATAAAAGTACACCCGCGTATACTTTTGTTCGCACACCATGCGCAAACAAAATTCGTAGGATTTTAATAAAATCCGGGGTCGGTACGTGCAAGGCTGTGAATAATCAGCAGCCTGCGCACGTAGAGCAATGCAGCCTGCCTTCATTCCCTCCGAGGCCGCTCCGAAATTGGATCGGCCTCGGAGGGAACTTTCCTTCCACCCCCCCCCCCCCAGCACCTTCCCCTAACTAATCTGTCCCCCGGCCCTAACTAATTCCCCCCCTATCTTTATCACGAATGTTATGCTTGCCCGAGGCAGGCGTAACTTGCACGCGCCAGGCAGTCTGCAGGCGCGCCATGGTCCGATCCGGGGGCTGGTCCAGAGGCCACGGTCATGCCCCCGGAATGCCCCCGATGACGTGCTGGCTGCAACACGCCCCAACACACCTCTGATGATGCGGCGGCCGCGACACGCCCCCGACATGCCCCCGACACGCCCCCCCCCCAGGAAAGCCTCTGGAGTTATGGCGCGTCCCGGGGCTTTGCGCCTGCCGGCAGCCTATGCAACATAGGCTCGGCGCATGTAGGGGGAGCTTGGGGCAGGTTATCGGGGGATACACGTGTATCTTATTCGCGTATCCCTTTGAAAATCTGCCCCATAATTTCCAAAATGAAATCTAAATCCCATCCTCACTCATCATGTTCCTTCAATCTTCTTAAAGCAATCAAAGAAGGTATTGCCCTATCCATTTCCAACTTTGTGAATTCATCTCTTGTCATAGGTACGTTACCAGATTGCTTAAAATTCACTGCTGTCACTCCTGTTCGCCCCCAAAAAAACTAATAATCTTGATTTTTTCTGATTTCCACCCTATCTCTTCATTACCATTCCTTGCAAAAATAACTAAATCAGTTGTTCTAAAACTTACAGATTTTTTTGACAAACACTCACTCTTAGATCAATATCAATTTGGCTTCAGACCCAACTATAGTACAGAAATGCTCTTAATCTCCAGTACTGACATTATCCATCGTGGTTTTGACATAGGAACTTTACACATTTCCATTTTCCTAGATCTTACTGCTGCCTTCGATACCATAAACCATCAAATTCTATTGCCCGTCTATCCAACCTAGGAATATCTGGAACAGTGAATACTTGGTTTCAATCATACTTAAGAAAACAGATACCCAGCAAATATTTATAAATCAAACTTGTTCCATTTCTTTCGCTCTAGACACAGGTGTTCCACAAGGATCTGCTCTATCAGCCGCTCTAGTCAACAAATACCTCACACTCATCTGTCAGCTATTGTCCATCTTAGGTGTAAAATATAGGGCTGGATTTGCGTAAATCCAGAGAATGTAGGCGTGTAGGGGGTTATGCACGATGGGCCTATTTTATAAAGGCCCAACAACGCGCATAAAGCCCCGGGATGCATCTAAGTCACGGGGCTTTACAAAAGGGGCGGTCCGGGGCAGGGTGGGGCAGGGTGGGGGCAGAGCCAAAAGATGAAATAATTTTTTTGGGGGGTGTTTAGATTAGGGTCAGGAGGCAGAAAGGCTAGGGGAAGAGGTGGGAAGGTCAGGCTATGGGGTAGGGAATGGGGGAAGCCTTAACACATGTGAAAATGCCATAAAGCATTTGATAAATGACATTGTCAGTTTGAACCTATCAAAAACTGAAAAACTGGTTTTAGGAAACCCCCAATTCAACAATATCCCAGAGTCCATTCTCCTAGGTAACTCTACCTTCAATATCACGAAACAAGTCCATAATCACAGCGTCATACTTGATCCTAAGTTAGATTTAACCGCATACACCAAAGCATTACTTAAAACATCTTTCTACAAACTTCACCTTCTCAGACATATAAAACCTTTAATTGACCCGAACCACTTCCGCACAGTACTTCAGTCAGTAATTCTTTCTGGATTAGATTATTTTAACTCGCTATATCTAGGTTTCCCTCAATCTACTATTTGACCACTTCAGCTTCTACAAAACTCAGCAGCACAATGTCTTTCCAACATAAGGCCTTATGATGAAATATCACCAATACTTTATCAACTGCATTGGTTGCCTGTTAAATGGCACATCCAATATAAACATTTGACAGTTATTCATAGCATGATTTACAACAATATTTCCACCTGGTTATCTGCAGCATTACAATTATACATCCCTTGCAAAAGCCTCAGATCCAAAAACAAACTCCTTTTACAAATTCCATCCCTAAAAACAACACGACTAGCTATAACCAGAGAACGAGCTTTCTCAATTGCAGGCCCTGTTCATTGGAATACACTACCTCCCGACTTAAGACTAACTGCCAATAAAAAAGATTTCAAAAAAACTCTTAAACATCATATTTTCTTATAAGCCTTCCCAGATTTATGTGCGTCATGATAATTCTTTTCACTTTCCCCTCCCTCAATTTCTTCAGTATTATACCAGGTTTTTATCTTAATTATTAATATTTTTCCGAAGTATTTTATTTTAATATTTATGTTATTGAACTTATTTGTTTTAGTCTCATGTATTGATTTACATTATGTTTGTTTTTATTTGTAACCTGCCCCAAACTTTGGAGGGCGCTGGAAATAAGTATTTTTAAATAAATTAATTAGTAAATTAGTTTCAGCCTGTGCATTCTTTTTCAAATGACTACATCCCTAGTGAAACGTATGTGCAGACTTTACCCAACTGTGCACAGTTAAGGTATTACCCTCCCAGATATTAACTGCATCATCCTTAAATTCTTCCCAGTAAAAAGAGCATGTCTGATAATGATGTACATGAAAATATTGGACAATTGTATGGTTGAACTACATTTCTGGTGGTGGTGGGGAAGGCGGGGGTCATTTAAATCAGTTTTTGTTTCTGAAAATAGTATATGCTATTTGCTGAAATGAAAAAGGCAAAAATTTGAGGAAGAGGGGGTGGAAGCATATTTTATTTTAGATTTAATGAAAAAAGAAAGGCCTTAATTTATTCAGTAGGCACATTCATGTAAATGAGCATAGGTCCTTTATTTCTGCTTTATCAAAGAGAGTCAATGAAGACAGTAGGAAAAAGGTTTATTTTACACTATGATTTTTTTACAAGAGGGTAAGATATTTTGTTTAATGCTATATAGGGTGGATTTTAAACTGCCCTCGTTCATAAAATCCGGGTTTTATGCATGTGGCCGGACCACGTGCATACCGGGCGAATTTTCCAAGAGGCCTAGCAACGCACATAAAGGCCTGTATGTGCACAAGTGCCGGGCTTCCTGGAATGGGTGGCCTGGGGGACATGTTCTGGATGGAGAGGTGGGCCGGGACAGCACTATTGATGGCTGTCCCGAAGACTCGCATGCTGGCCAGGTGCCAGTGCTGGCAGTGCTCGACAGCTGAAGTAAGTTGTCAAACAAAGGGAAACAAGGTAGAGTTTAAGGGGGTGGGGAGATAAGGGGAACAGGGAGAGAGTATGGGTAGGGGGATAGGGAATTCCCTCCCAGTCTGCTCCTTAAGTGGAGCAGACTGGGAGAGAATTGGGGAAGGCCTGAATGGGTCGCTTCGCGGGAATTGCAAACCCCTCCTTGTGCATACTGCAGCACATATATGCATGAATTATAAAATCCAGTAGGGATGTGAATCGGGCTTTGGACGATTGAAAATATCGTCGATATTTTCAAAATCATCAGAAATCGGGGGCTCTCCCAAAACGATAGGAAAACCCCACGATATTGTTCTTGGGGGTTCTCTTATCGCTTTGAGGGAGGGCGGGAAAAACGGCACACAAAAATAACCCCTAAACCCACCCCGACCCTTTAAAACTAATCCCTTAGCTTCCCCCACCCTCCCGACCCCCCAAAAAAATATTTTACAGGTACCTGGTGGTCCAGTGGGGGTTCCGGGAGCGATCTCCCGCTCTCGGGCCATCGGCTGCCACTAATAAAAATGGCGCCGATGGCCTTTGCCCTTACCATGTGACAGGGTATCCATGCTATTGGCCGGCCCCTGTCACATGGTGGGAGCACTGGATGGCCCGTGCCATTTTTAAAGATGGCGCCAGCCATCCAGTGCTCCCTCCATGTGACAGGGGCCGGCCAATGGCACGGATACCCTGTCACATGGTAAGCGCAAAGGCCATCAGCGCCATTTTCTTCTTTTCTTCTCTTTTCTTCTTCTTTTCTTCTCTGCTCTGCAAGCCAGGATCCAGGGCTTCCTGTAAAATGTTTTTTGGGGGTTCAGGAGGGTGGGGGAAGCTAAGGGATTAGTTTTAAAGGGTCGGGTGGGTTTTTTGTTTATTGGCTCGGGCGCAGCCAATAAACAAAACTGTGATCGGGCCGGACGAAAAAAAAAAACGATGTGAATCGGAACCAGAATCTGAATCGATTCATGTTCCAATTCACATCTCTAAAATCCAGTGCATATGTGCACACCCCCTCGGATTTTCCACCATGCACGCATGGTAGAAAGTCAGCTCATCCATGTGTGTGCTGAGAAGCACAAGCACATGGACGCAACACGCACATGTGGAAAATCTACCCCATATCTTCATTTTTAGGCATGTTTCACTTGTTCCAGCAGTTTTCAATTGCTGGTCATCCATGTCTCTATCAGTCTGTACTCCAGGGCAAAAGTAGTGTATAATTTGCATGAAATTTGGCATGGTGCATCTGCACTAAACTTGACTTTAAATCATATTTGTCCAAA
Organism: Rhinatrema bivittatum; assembly: GCF_901001135.1. NCBI lineage: Eukaryota > Metazoa > Chordata > Amphibia > Gymnophiona > Rhinatrematidae > Rhinatrema > Rhinatrema bivittatum. The sequence continues at coordinate 272,849 of NW_021820334.1, read as the reverse complement.
ATTACAATTATCTGACAATTTTTCATGAAGAAACACCGTGCTAAATAGAGGGAATCAATATGGCAATTGCTCCATTCTCCAAAAGCTCCAATTTCCCTCCCACCATTAGCAAGCAGTCCAATAGATATAAAAGCTACTGGAGATTTATATCCTTGTCAAAATACATGATGGAGCAATAAATATTGCTGTCATCACCTCCATTGCTTCTCCCAGCATAACTACCACTTCTCAACAGCCTACTAGGAATGATCCTCTACTCACCTAGCATAAGGAGTATGACCTTACCTCATCCCTGCTCCAGTGCAGCATTTCTACTGCTGCCAGTAGGAGGCATAGGGGCAGATTTTAAAAGAGTTATGAGTAAATCCTCTGGATTTACATGTGTAACCACTCTTGTGCACGCGAGCCAATTTTGTATAGGCCCGGTGATGCACGCAAAGCCCCAGGACACGCGTATGTCCCGGGGCTTTGTGAAAGGGGCGGGATGGGGGTGGGGCATGGGCAGGGCACCGGTCGGGGGTGGGGATGGGGCAGGGCAGGAACAAGGCCTCTGGCACAGTGGCCATTTGCTGCTGTGCCGGGGGATCGCTACAGTAGCTGACTGACGCACACAAGTTATGCCTGCCAGAGGCAGGCGTAACTTACAAAATAAAGATAAGGGGGGATTTAAGTAGGGCTGGGGGGCAGGTTAGATAGGGGAAGGGAGGGGAAGGTGGGGGGGTGAAGGAAAGTTCCCTCCAGAGGGAACGGGGAAAGCCTTTGGGGCTCCCCTAGGGCTCGGCGCGTGCAAGGTGCACTAGTGTGCACCCCCTTGTGCGCACCGACCCCGGATTTTATAAAATGCACGTGGCTGGGCACACATTTGTGCACGCCAGGTAGTGCGCACAAATGTAGGCCGTGCGCGTAGTTTTTAATATCTACCCCATAGTCTACAGCTACTTCTTATTAATATATGCATTTTATTTTCATAGAAGGAAAAACTCCTACTTCTGAACTGAGATTGAGTCACTAGTTCTAAATGGGGATTGGTTCCTTCTTTTAATGAGCATTAAATAAATGAATAAGAAGCAGGCTATGCATCTCATTTATGCTAGGGTGTACATCTTTAGATCTCTACATGATATCTCATAGGGCTTTTGGTGTAGACTCAACACCATTTTGGTAATCCTTTTTTTTTTTGATAAACTATAAAATCTTCCTATACTGTTTTCTGAACTGCAGACAAACTAACAGCAAGATAAGATGCAAATAACATTTTTGTAAATCCTTATGGGCTTCCAGTCCCATTCCCCAACACCCACCCTGCTAAATCACTGACATTAATGCCAGGCATAGTGCCGAATCTCCCCTCCATCCCTCAAAAGAGTCCAAGAGTGTCCCCACCCACTCAACCTCTCTTCAAATTCACAAAAAAGAAAACACATGGTCAATTTCTAATCCTCTCCCTCTCCCTCTCCCCTCCCACCTACAATCCCATTCAAATCCCTTACCTGATCCAGTACCCTAAAAGACCCTCAGAGCACAAACCTCAAGTCTAGTACCAGAAAAAGAATCAGCCCCAGCCACATAAAATACCCTAGCACCAAACAGACTCATCCCAGATCTCCCATCCTTCTGAAAACTGGTAAAAACTAGGGATGTGCAATCGTTTTTCCCGAATTAGGCAATGTCAATGAAATTGCCTAATTCACGGGCCAATACAGTAATTCATTTTTGCGTTAGTGCGCGCTAATGGGAGTTAGCGCGTGTTAATTCCTGATAGTACGCACTAACCCGAAAATCTGGGCCCCTGAAAAAAAAACCTTGAACCACGGGAAAAATGAAATTCCAGCAGGGGGGCCCAAAAACGAAGCCTGACACTGAAATTTTTACCCGAAGCACGTCTCTAGTAAAAACATAAAGTTATGTATTTATTTATTTGTTTGTTTATTTAACAACTTTTTATACCGACATTCATGGGTATATCATATTGGCTGAAGCACTGTATAACATCAATCCTGTATAATCTAATCTCCATAAATATGTATGGATATATAAACCCTAGGCCCCCTGTACTAAACTTGCTGTTTTCACAAACAGAATCTGATATATGATATACTTCTACAATCACCTGCACTCTGATTTGAACCTCTACTGTACTAAATCATTCTGTTTTTTTGCATATTGGATTTTAATATCTGCTATAGAACCTGTAACATGCTTTGGGCTCTTGTTGGAAAAGCGTGAATGATGATTTGACTTAAAGCTGGTATCTTACGATGATATGATTATTTAAACAGAATGCAATGCGTAGTCTAATGAGAACAGAATATAAAATGCTAAACCTCAGTAAAGTACGGATTCCACAAGATGGCACTTTGGTTCACAAAGAGTTGCTGGCCACTTGATGCTGATAAATTAAATTTTCCAACACTGCTGATGCTGAATGAGCCATGGGGAACAGATACCAGTTTGTGATGTCATAGTGAGCAGGCACATTCCCTTTCTCATCAAAGAAGATCTCATCTCCATCAGGGGTTTTAAAGTGAACCTCCTTAATGTATTGGTTGAGCTACAAATGAAAATAAAAGGTTAGAAAATTCTGTCTCAGACTAGACCTGAAACCATTGCAAATGGTGCTACTGCACACTTGATTCAAACTTTTGCAATTCAACCCTTTGTATGTCTATTATCATATACCCAATGTAAGCCCACATTTTTCTGAGCCTAAAAATTGTGAACAGATGTGATACCACATCGAGGTATTACAGTGAGAGAACATGCATTTCAGAATGATTAAGTGTAGAGATAAACACCGTAGTGCAGTCTGTATTACCTAAAGATCTAACATCATAGAGGAGACTATTGAACAAAATGAGAAGCTTGGGAGTGGGTACCAAAGTAATAGCGTGGATTGCAAATTGGTTGACTGACAGGAGACAGCGAGTAATGGTAAATGGAATCTGCTCTTCCCATTCCTTCTCTTCTATAAACAGAGTTTTATCTACTTCACCTCCACAGTCTTGTTAACTAGTGACAGTCCTATCCTAGGCTCTTCTTTAGTGAACACTGAACTGAAACACAATATTTCATCCATTTCTTCATCTCTCTCCACACATGGATCTTTGTCAGCTTTCAATTTTACTATACTACCTCGGACATTTCTCCTTTCTCTGATGTATCTGAAAAAAATGTCTTGTCAACTCACTTTACCTCTTTAGCAATCCTTTCTTCTTCCTGACATTTTCTTTCTTGTACCTGAGGCAATGGAGTGTTGCGATTCCTCCCGTGGCCAGAACCACGGGAGACCTCTTACCTATTGTGGCAGGAGCCATGGATGCTCTGGTTGCTGTGGCCCAGGCCACCATTGTACCGGCATGGCAGGAGCCACGCCAGGGTTCACCTCCATGGCCAGTGGCTGCCACCTTGCCGGCATGGCAAGAGCTGTGCTGGGGTTCTTCACGTAGCAGGAGCTGCTGCGAGCTAGCCATCCTCTTCGCAGCCCAGAGGCCACAGTCCTCGGTGTCCTCTATGGCAGGGAGCCACTCTCAGTCCTCCTAGGGCAGCAGGAGAGCCGCCTTCCACATTGGGGCCTGCATGGCCCAGCTCCGGCTCTTCCCTGCTTCAGCATCTGCAGGGCCACTGTCCAGTCCTGCAGACTTCTCTTCCTGCCATACTAGGGGCAGGCCCGTATCTCCTCTTCAGAGTTAAAGGGCCAGGAGAAGTGATCCCTCTGGCCCCACCTGCAAGCTCCTCCCTGGGTGTTTCCTGCAGAGCCCTACAAAAGGGCTCAGTCTTCACTTCCAACTTGCCTTCACAAGGAGCAAGTCCTCCTTAGGACTCACATCTCCCAGCTTCTCCAAGGCACTATGTTCCATATGGGATCCCTCGTCTCCGTCTTGATGTCTTCAGTGTCCTGATGTTCCGGTCTAGCCTTGACGTCTTCAGTATCTTGATGTTATATTCCAGCCCTGATGTCTTCGTCCATGTTCCAGATGTCCTCAGCACCACTCTGACCCACCCCTCGTGGTCCGCGACCAGCCCAGTTAGGCTAAGTATGGCATGTAGCGGCCCAGTGGTCTGCGACCACCCCGCTGAGGTGTGTAGGGCGCTGGTGGGTCTTTCCATCTGATGGCGCCAAGGAGTCTTCTCGTCCCTCGTCAGACCTGTCCTGATGTCTGATGTCCTGACATCTTCCGTGTGATGTCTGCCTTGCCTTGATGTCTGTAAGCCTGATATTTGCCTTGCCTTGATGTCCGTACGCCTGATGTCTGCCCTTCCCTAGGCAGGCCCTGTCCTTCAGTCTGGTCTGCGACCAGCCCAACTGGGCTGTGTAGGGTGCCTGAGGGACTTTGGTTGCTTGTCTGTTCCATCCTGTCCTTAGATTTCCTTGGTTCTGATGCCTTCTTGTGTGGTCTGCGACCAGCCCAGCTGGGTTTTTGTAGGATGTCGGAGGGATATTGCTTGCCTGGAGGATTTTGGACTTTTAACCACTTGATTTTAACCTTGCCTTGTCTTGACATGCCTTGCCTGACCATGCCTTGCCTTGCATGAATCTTCGTCTTCCTCAACACCTGAGTCTTCATCCTGTGCCAGATATCTCCATCCACTCATGACCTCTGTCCGGCCTGACACTTCTTGCAGTTACCCAGCAGCAGGTCAGAAAGGGCTTGGAGTGGTCGGAGGACCACTCAGAGACCACTATTGCGTTGGTGGCCTCACGGAAGCATGCAGGTCCAGTGGAGGTCCCAGGTTCTCCAATTCCCAGACAAGGACCGTCTCTCCACAAGGGCACACACACCTTGACCCACACTGGGGAGCGCCCCCTAGCACTCCCTTCCATCACAGTGCAACATAAAGTGACTTGGCCAAGGTTACAAGAAGTGACAGTGAAACGTGAATCCTGGTGTCTCTAGATTGTAGCCCACTGCTCTAATCACTAGGAATCCAGGGAAGATTATATAAGACAAGTAAATCCAGGGGTGGGTGGGAAGAGGGGGAGGGAGGGAACTGAACAGTTGAGATTTATCTGCTGGACATTTTTTTTTCTTTCAGATACCTTCTAGCTGCCTCTCACAGGAAGAACTGCAAACATTGGCTAGTGTCTGCTTCCCAATGCTGGTTTCTAGTCCAATGATATCTACAAAGAGCCCTTCCCCTGAGACAGACTGGTCAAACATGCAACTTATTTTTTCTCTTTTTCAGCCTCAATACACAGTTTAGGAATATTTGTTCACAAGTAAAATAACCTCCCCTAGGGTACAAAATATTACAAAATCAGACAAGAAATATACGTAGCCCAGATATAAATAAGCAAATTATTTATATAGCTTGTAGCTCCCTCTCACATAAAGAACTGCAAACACTGGCTAATGTCTGCTCCCCAGTGCTGGTCTCTAGACCAATCAAATCTACAAAGAGCCCTTGCCCCAAGTCAAATGGGTAAAACTTATGCAACTTTTTTTCTCTTTTCAGCCTCAGTACACATTTAGGACATTTTTGCTCACAAGTAAAATACCACTCCCCCCCCCCCCCCCCCCCAAGGCACCTTATTTGGACCTTTTCTGCCATCATTTTTCTGTTTCTGATTCTATGGATTTATTCCATGGCAAAGAACTGTGCACCAGCTAGGGAGCTTCTGCAAGAGCTACTCACTTTGATAACTGCAATATTATAGTGTTTAACCAAGTAAGAATCCCTGAGTTTATTATAATTACTTTTCTGTCTTCCATCCAGAAATTAAGACCAATGTTCATCAGATTGCTATATTTATCGTGTGAATATTGTGCCATAAAAAGGGGATGTGGTTATGCACATTTTTGAGATGCCACATTGAGTAGCTAAAAATCATAATCTGTGATAAATATTTGTGTCATGGAATGACTTATCATGATGTGAGATGAATTAGTGCAGCCCGTGCACAAACTGGGAGATACGCGCACAAGTTGGATTGAATCGCAGAATATGCGCATATCTCTGAGTGTGCACACATGTGAAAAGTAGTGTAAAATGGATGGGGTATTGGCGTGTTTGGGGAGGCCAATAGATGTGTGCATTTAAACTTTAAGTGCACAGGCATACGCCAGGGTCCCCTGTTTCATAACTTTACAACTTCTATGGATGGAAAAAAATGTAGACTCGACAGCAGGCTCTTATGGCTAGGGGCTAATGGGGGAAAAAAGACAAATACTTTAGGGAGCTTTTGAAGTCCTATCCCTAGTTTAGGTGAACTGGGAAAAACTGGTGAAACTGATAATAATGTGATTGCATGTTCCTTTTAGTATAAAATGTTTATTAATCCAAGTAACCAAATCACAAACCTTCAGAGTGCATTGTGTCTTATGCATCCAAAGCAAAAAAAAAAAAAAACACCATTTTTACCTTCTCCTTTACTCTCCCCAGCTTGCAGCCCAGAACAAATTCACAGTGGATTCTTATCTCATGCTTAAAATCCTCCCACTTACATGGCAGAAGTAGGATTCGCACACACAGGTGCATGAACATATCAAATAGGGCACACATGTAGGCACATTCAGCCTGATACCAAGTATGTATGTATATGTGCATGTAATGAAATGGCTTCAACCCTTATAACCAAGGCACATATATATGTGTGCTTGGTAGCCAATAGGCTGAAAGCACCACATGTGTGCCCTATTTGAAATATGTGCATATATGCATGCAAATCCAGATTCCATCACATAACTGGGCCAGTAAAACAACCAGTATCCCACTTTCCCCTAACATAGAATATTTTGGAAGACAGGGCAGGTAAGAAAAGGTATTTTATTTGGCCTAGCGAGGCTGTGTAGGTATGTGTGAGAAAAGCCTTCATTTTCACAATCACAATATTAGCCATCATCATATCCATGACCCATGATAAGAGGCAATGTCCTTTCGTGGATTACAAACTGGTTAAAAGACTAGGGATGTGAATCGTTTTAGGACGATTAAAATTATCGTCCGATAATTTTAATATCGTCTTAAACCGTTATGGAACACAATACAATACAGATTCTAACGATTTATCGTTATAAATCGTTAGAATCGTGAGCCGGCACACTAAAACCCCCTAAAACCCACCCCCGACCCTTTAAATTAAATCCCCACCCTCCCGAACCCCCCCCAAATAACTTAAATAACCTGCGGGTCCAGCGGCGGTCCGGAACGGCAGCGGTCGGAACGGGCCTGCTCCTGCATCTTGTCGTCTTCGGCCGGCGCCATTTTCCAAAATGGCGCCGAAAAATGGCGGCGGCCATAGACGAAAAAGATTGGACGGCAGGAGGTCCTTCCGGACCCCCGCTGGACTTTTGGCAAGTCTCGTGGGGGTCAGGAGGCCCCCACAAGCTGGCCAAAAGTTCCTGGAGGTCCAGCGGGGGTCAGGGAGCGATTTCCCGCCGCGAATCGTTTTCGTACGGAAAATGGCGCCGGCAGGAGATCGACTGCAGGAGGTCGTTCAGCGAGGGTTCCGGCGCCTCGCTGAACGACCTCCTGCAGTCGATCTCCTGCCGGCGCCATTTTCCGTACGGAAAATGGCGCCGGCCATACGCGTATGGCCGGCGCCATTTTCCGTACGAAAACGATTCGCGGCGGGAAATCGCTCCTGACCCCCGCTGGACCTCCAGGAACTTTTGGCCAGCTTGTGGGGGGCCTCCTGACCCCCACGAGACTTGCCAAAAGTCCAGCGGGGGTCCGGAAGGACCTCCTGCCGTCCAATCTTTTTCGTCTATGGCCGCCGCCATTTTCGGCGCCATTTTGGAAAATGGCGCCGGCCGAAGACGACAAGATGCAGGAGCAGGAGCCCGTTCCGGACCGCTGCCGTTCCGGACCGCCGCTGGACCCGCAGGTTATTTAAGTTATTTGGGGGTGGGGATTTAATTTAAAGGGTTGGGGGTGGGTTTTAGGGGGTTTTAATGTGCCGGTTTTCGATTTTTCGATTTTCGATTTTTTTTTTAACGATTTTTCACGATTTTTCACGATATTTTACCCCCCCAAACGGCAACAATACGATTCCCTCCCCCTCCCAGCCGAAATCGATCGTTAAGACGATCGAGGACACGATTCACATCCCTATAAAAGACAGGAAACAGAGAGTAGGATTAAATGGTTAACTTTCTCAGTGGAAAAGGGTAAACAGTGGAGTGCCTCAGGGATATGTACTTGGACAGGTGCTTTTCAATATATATATAAATGATCTGGAAAGGAATACGACGAGTGATGTTATCAAATTTGCAGATGATACAAAATTATTCAGAGTAGTTAAATCTCAAGCAGACTGTGATACATTACAGGAGGACCTTCCAAGACTGGAAGATTGGGCATCCAAATGGCAGATGAAATTTAATGTGTACAAGTGCAAGGTGTTGCATATAGAGAAAAATAACCCTTGCTGTAGTTACATGATGTTAGGTTCCATATTAGGAGCTACCACTCAGGAAAAAGATCTAGGCATCATAGTGGATAATACTTTAAAATCGTCAGCTCAGTGTGCTACAGCAGTCAAAAAGCAAACAGAATGTTAGGAATTATTAGGAAGGGAATGGTTAATAAAACGGAAAATGTCATAATGCCTCTATATCACTCCATGGTGAGACTGCACCTTGAATACTGTTTACAGTTCTGGTCGCCACATCTCAAAAAAAATATAGTTGCGATGGAGAAGGTACAGAGAAGGGCAACCAAAATGATAAAGGGGATGGGTCAGCTCCCGTATGAGGAAAGGCTGAAGAGGTTAGGGCTGTTCAGCTTGAAGAAGAGACGACTGAAGGGGGATATGATAGAGGTCTTTAAGATCATGAGAGGTCTTGAATGAGTAGATGTGACTTGGTTATTTACACTTTCGAATAATAGAAGGACTAGGGGGCATTCCATGAATTAGCAAGTAGCACATTTAAGACTAATCGGAGAAAATTCTTTTTCACTCAATGCACAATAAAGCTCTGGAATTTGTTGCCAGAGGATGTGGTTAGTGCAGTTAGTGTAGCTGGGTTCAAAAAAGGTTTGGATAAGTTCTTGGAGGAGAAGTCCATTAACGGCTATTAATCAAGTTTACTTAGAGAATAGCAACTGCTATTAATTGCATCAGTAGCATGGGATGTTATTGGTGTTTGTGTAATTGCCAGGTTCTTGTGGCCTGGTTTGGCCTCTGTTGGAAACAGGATGCTGGGCTTGATGGACCCTTGGTCTGACCCAGCATGGCAATTTCTTATGTTCTTATGTTCTTAAGGAAGCTATCCCTTGATAAAAACTTTTTACCCCTTTACTGAACCAAAAAAAAGTGTTATTTCCAACATTAAATCCAACATTACTGTGCATTCAATTTTCATGACACAAAGTAAGAGTCAGTAATTTGCATAAAAAGTTAGCTATTGCATACTTACTATAAAATTTGCATGCAAATGTTTGGCAGGATTAAGATTGCATGGATATCATGCGTTAGACCCTTTTTTTTTATCATTCATTGAGGCCCTAACATGATTTATATATTTATATATTTTATATATTTATATTTTTTATATACCGAGGTTCAATTAACAGGATTAATTATCACTACGGTTTACAATACAACCAGTAAAAAAAACAACAGTGACACAGTCTTGTCTTACATAGAACAGGGTAGAGAAACCTGGATAACATAACTAGGGTGAAAGCAGGTATAGCAACATGGGTAGACATAACTTGGGCAAAAGCTGGGAACTTATGCTGGGAGGGACTATGCTAATCTCCTTATGGAGACAGTAACATGATGATCCGGACTGAAACCATGGCGGAAAGGAGTGGTATGGGAAAGCTTGGTCAAACAACAAAGTCTTAAGTCTCTTCTTGAAGGTGATTGGACATTGTTCAAGTCTTAGTTCGGGAGGAAGCAGGTTCCATTGCTTGGGGCCCGAAGCAGACATAGCTCTTTTTCTGAAGGAAGTCTTGAAGGTAGGAGCTTGCAGAGTGCCTCTCTGGGCTAGTCTTAGGGGGGTGGAGGTGTGGAGTTGCAAAGGTATTGTAAGATCCAGTGGTGTGATGTTGTGTATGGCTTGTGAGTGACTGTTAATAGTTTGTGAAGGATTCTAAACTTAATTGGGAGCCAGTGTAATTTCTTTAAAATTGGAGTAATATGATCCCTCTTGTTGGATTTTGTGAGAATCCTAGCAGTTGCGTTCTGTAACAACTGGAGGGGCTTGAGTGAGATATCAGGCAGGCCGTGAAGAAGTGCATTGCAATAGTCAATTTTTGAGAAAATGATGGATTGTAGGACTGACCTGAAATCGTGGAAATGGAGGAGGGGTCTTAGCCTTTTTAGAACTTGGAGTTTAAAGTAACACTCCTTTACCGTGTTGTTGATGAAGCCTGTGAAGGTCATTTGGCTGTCCAAGATTACCCCGAGGTTCCTGACCTTAGGTGAGAATGAAGGGAACACTGAAAGTTGCAGGTTGTTTAAGGTAAGCTACCATCTTGTGTGATAAGTAGGAACTCTGTCTTGTCTGTGTTGAGTAACAAATTGAGCTTTGAGAGGAGGTTGTTAATGTGGATGACAGGCGTTCCAATGGAGGATGGTTTTTTGCAGCGAGTCGGTGATTGGTATCAGGATTTGGACATCGTCTGCATATATAGTGGGTAAGTTTCAGCTCGGAAAGAAGTTTGCAAAGAGGGAGAAGATAGATGTTGAATAGAGTCGGGGATAACGATGATCCTTGTGGAACTCCTAGGGTAGAGATGAAAGGGGGGGATTCTATGCTGTTAATCTTGACTCTGTAATGCCTATTCTGAAGGAAGGATTTGAACCAGTTTAGGGCAGTATTATTGATGCCGATCTCCGCTAGCCTTTCAATGAGACACTGATGGTTCACTGTATCGAATGCGGCCGATAAGTCTAGGAGGATGAGCAAGCAGGGCTGTTTCTTTTCTAGGTTCATGAGGATGTTGTCTGAAAGAGAAATAAGGAGGGATTCCGTGTTTCTAGCTTTACGAAATCCAAGTTGAGCTGGAGAGAGGATGTTTGATGAATGGCCCTGTAAATCTTCTATTAAAGCTGCATATTTCAAGCTTCAACAATTGTGTAGATTAAAACCATTCATCTCTTTAGCGGAGTTTAGAAGAGAATTGCAGTCTATGGCATTAGTATTAACAAATTGGATTATTGCAAATCTATCTATCTTGGAGTTGGAGTTCAGCTTTGAAAGCTTTACAAATGGTGCTGAACACAGCTGAGGGAATAGTAATGAGTTCTTCTAGAAAAGAACAAATGATTCCTATTCTAAGATAACTCCATTGGCCTCCTTTGCAGTGGAAATAAAATAAGATCTTGCCTGTGATTCAGAGGGTTCTCAGTAGTGATATACCTCTTTCTCAGGCCAATACAGTAAAGTGCGGCCGCGGTTACCCTGCTTCTAACCCGCTTTCTACTCACAATTTGGCCGCGTTAGTCCAACCTGTGATTCACTACCCCTTTTAACCCATCCTTACCGCTTCTTTAAATCAACAGGTAAACCTTTCTGCCCGTGACATGTATATGAGATGTAAACGATCGGATTAGCTATTCCCTCCCATTCAGTAACGTGTGCACCAACTATCGTCTTTTTAACCTGCAGTTTAGCCGCGTCTTTAACCTGCTAAATTACCGCCTACCCTTACCCCTGCATTAGAGGCAGGGGTAAGGGTAGGCGGCAAACTTAACCCCAGCCCCCGCTCACCTGCTCTGGCCGAGTCCATGGGTGCCGGTCTCCAGGGCAGCCCCAGTCCTCTCCCTCTCCTCCCGAAGCAACTTTAACCAAAAGAAAACCTAAAAACCTAAAATCCCCTCCTCCCGAAGCAAGGCACAGGGCGAAAAGCGACTCGACATGTAAAGTATTGTGAATAAAGTGTAACCAAAGTCAACTTACTTTTTCTTTCAGCCCTCTCTCCCTCATCCGGAGGCGCGTACCATGGCTCCCCTGCCTCCCGGGGGCATCTGGCGGCAAAAGCGGCTTCCAGCGGCCCCCGCCAGCAAAGATGGAGGAACACACGCCCGTAGTGCATGGGCACTCGTCAACAAAGGTGCATGAATGGGCGTGCGTGACGTCACAGCGTACGTTCATGCGCATCGCTGGATTGAACGCCCAAATTGATGGGCACCCAAGTCAGCGAAAACGTATGAACGTACGCCATGACGTCACGCACACCTGTTCATGCGCATCGCTGGCTTTAGCGCCCAAATTGACGGGCACCCAAGTCAGCGAAAATGTATGAACGTACGCTGTGACGTCACGCATGCCCGTTCATATGCATTGCTGGCTTGAGCGCCCAAATTGATGGGCACCCAAGTCAGCGAAGGCGTATGAATGTACGCCATGATGTCACGCACGCCCGTTCATGCGCCTTTGCTGATGACAGCCCGTGCACTATGGCGTGCGTTCAATCATCTTCGCCAGCGGGGGCCGCTGGAAGCCGCTTTCGCCGCCGGCTGCCCCGGGAGGCAGGGGCGCCGTGGTGCGCGCCTCCGGAGGAGGGCAGAGAGGGCTGAAAGAAAAAGTAAGTTGACTTTGGTTACACTTTATTCACAATACTTTCCATGTTGAGTCACTTTTCACCCTGCGCCTTGCTTCGGAAGGAGGGGATTTTAGGTTTTCTTTTGGTTAAATTTGGGATCCACTTCCTGGTACTGTCATTTGAAATGACATTTGAAATGACAGGTACCAGCACACCCAGGATACTGTATAGGCACTGTATAGCGCCTATACAGTAAAATGGATAGCACTTCATGGATGCGCGTTGGACGCGTGTTGGGTGAGGCTTGCATTTGCATGTGATTATAGTACAGTATCGAGCGGTATGTGATCCGGACTGTGCGTGCAGCAAACGTGGGTGCGCCCGGCCCTAACTGTTAGCTTTGTGGACCCTTGGGCCGATCGGAACCAAAGGATGGAATGCTGTGAGGGTTCACAGCAGTGGCCCCGACCGGGAGGCGGCAGAGGCGGACTCGAGGACGGCTGGTGGAGGAAAACCACGGAAGGCCCTATGCGACCAAGGACCCAGAAGGGAGATGAAGAAAAGGTGGGACTGGCCTGGTGGTAGAAGGTCTTCGCCCTGGAAGCCGGTACTCCCCCGAGAGGAGCTCGTAAGAGTCCGGCCGCTGGGACTTAGGAGATTCACCCTGGAAACCGGTGTCCCCCCAGGAGGAGCCCGTAGGGACCCGGCCGCTGGGACTTAGGTGTATCCTCGGAGACGGAGTCCTGAAGAAGTCCAAAGTCGAAAGTCGGAGGGTCGTTGCTTACCAGGCCAAGTCGTACACCATAGAATCACCGCTAGCCGAACCGGGGTCAGGAACCAGAGAAACACCGAAGCCAATCCAAGTCAAGAGCCAGAGAATCACTGAAAGCCAATCCGCGTCAGGAACCAGAGAATCACCAGAGCCAGTCCGAGTCAGGAGCCAGAGAATCACCAGAGCCAGTCCGAGTCAGGAGCCAGAGAAACCAGAAGAAAAGCAGGAACACCGCAACTAGAAGCAGGAGAACCCTGGGAACCTCGTTGCAAGGCGATGGGTCTAGTAACTGCAGGGCTTAAGTTGCCCTGCAGCGTCTGATGTCAGCCGGAGGAGGAACCAGACTTTCCCGCGCTGGCCCCTTTAAATTTGGGGCTGAGATGCGCGCGCGCGTCTAGGGGGCGGAGCCAGCCGCAGAGGGACGCCGGCTGCTCCGACGGAGCGAAGACGCGGCGGCAGAGGAGCCTGCAGGCCCGGGCGAGGTAGGCCGACGTCGGGCCTGCAGCGGCAGAGGTCCCCGGAGGCCCGGGGAAGGCGGGCTGGAGCCGGGACCGCGACGGGGTAGGTGGCGATCCCGGGGCCGACCTGGGATTGCAACACTAACGCACCTCTTTCTACCGCACCTTACTTTATCGGCCTGTCTGTGAGCTCTTTGTTAAGAATATATATGCCAAAAAGAGATTTACAATCAACTGGTAAATGTCAAAGTTCTCACTGGGAAAATCATCAGATTGGCTAGGGCATATTTTCTGTAACAGATGTTACAGAATTCATTACCAGAATGTTTGCAGCAGGAACCAAATTTTATATCTTAAAAAAAAAAAAAAACACTTGAAATAACTTTACTCTTCCGTGAAGCATGTAACCTGCAGTAGCTGGTGCCTGATTCAGATGTGATTTGCTATCTTTAAACTCAAATCAAGTTTTAGGAATTGGTGTAATAAGGGTGTGAATCTTCTGGCAGAGGAATTCATTTTTAAATTGCTTTAAATGTGCTTGCTCTTATTGTAATATAAATGCTTTAGATTTTTAAGCCATCTAGGACTATGGATTGGCAGCATATAAGGATTTAACATTAGATGTAATTAAGCCATTGTCCCATCAAAACCTAGAAACAAATCATCTAAGCAGTGACTGGTCCTGTCCAGTCGTGCATGCGTAACCCCATCCCTGGGTGTGGGCTGCTACCCAATGAGGAGGGCCATAAAAGTATTCATAGGCTTTTCAGGGCAGGCACCCTGATTAGCTCTTATGTTTCCCTTTACTCAACAATGGGGTCCTTTTAGGTCCCACTGTGGGGTGACTTTCCCTGAATTACCTAGGTGAAGTGAATTTTCATACACTTTGTGCTGTGTTCCCAGAGAAGTCACAGGGGCCACTGAATTAGTATCCAAAATAATAACTTTACTGTAGACAATAATGGATTGATGGAACAATACATTTGAATGCCCAGCACTACAGTTCTTTCTCTTTACTACAAATCCTATCCTCTATCTGTGCAAGAGTCCTTTCTATAGGCTGGGAATCTGGCCACCCTCCTGGCTTAGGTAAAGTGGACATCATCCTTTTGGTCAGGGCTTCTTTTTGTGGACAGCCAAACCCTTTCCCAGTGGCAAACACTGTCTCTGCATAGAGAGTGATTCTCTCTCTCTCTCTCTCTCCCCAGGTGTTGTGAAGACTCTGGATGGGTGTCCTCTCTGATAGATGAATTCTTACTCACAGTTAGATGTCCTTTATCTTGATGAGAATCCTTGATGAGAGGGATCCTGGATAGAAGTGCAGATCTCACAGGTCCACAGGTGGATAGGGACAGAAAAGATGCTTCCTTCCAGTTCTTTTGTTTCCAGTTTCCAAGTTCAGAGTGGCAGGTCTTCCATATCCCTAGCTGTACTGAGCACAAGTTTCCCCACTCCCTGAGTCCTGGAACGGTCCAGGTGTTCAGCAATAGGGATGTGAATCGTTTTAGGACGATTAAAATTATCGTCCGATAATTTTAATATCGTCTTAAACCGTTATGGAACACAATACAATAGAGATTCTAACGATTTATCGTTATAAATCGTTAGAATCGTGAGCCGGCACACTAAAACCCCCTAAAACCCACCCCCGACCCTTTAAATTAAATCCCCCACCCTCCCGAACCCCCCCCAAATGACTTAAATAACCTGCGGGTCCAGCGGCGGTCCGGAACGGCAGCGGTCCGGAACGGGCTCCTGCTCCTGAATCTTGTTGTCTTCAGCCGGCGCCATTTTCCAAAATGGCGCCGAAAAATGGCGGCGGCCATAGACGAACACGATTGGACGGCAGGAGGTCCTTCCAGACCCCCGCTGGACTTTTGGCAAGTCTCGTGGGGGTCAGGCCCCCCACAAGCTGGCCAAAAGTTCCTGGAGGTCCAGCGGGGGTCAGGGAGCGATTTCCCGCCGCGAATCGTTTTTGTACGGAAAATGGCGCCGGCAGGAGATCGACTGCAGGAGGTCGTTCAGCGAGGGTTCCGGCGCCTCGCTGAACAACCTCCTGCAGTCGATCTCCTGCCGGCGCCATTTTCCGTACGAAAACGATTCGCGGCGGGAAATCGCTCCCTGACCCCCCGCTGGACTTCCAGGAACTTTTGGCCAGCTTGTGGGGGGCCTCCTGACCCCCACGAGACTTGCCAAAAGTCCAGCGGGGGTCCGGAAGGACCTCCTGCCGTCCAATCGTGTTCGTCTATGGCCGCCGCCATTTTTCGGCGCCATTTGGAAAATGCGCCGGCTGAAGACAA